>NW_028234408.1:24070637-24078137 GCF_977035675.1 Penaeus japonicus
CCTTTCCCTTCCCCCCTCGCTTACCTTCCTTTCCCTTTCACCTCCACCTTCCTTCCCCTTTCACCTCCACCTTCCTTTCCCATTCCCCTCCTCTCCTCCTTTCCCATTCCCCTCCTCTCCTCCTTTCCCCTCCTCGCCCTCTCCCCTCCAGGTACTAACTGACAGGAGTATCCGCGCAGCGTCGCTCAGAGGCCATAGGGTCCAACAAGTCGATGATTGACTTTGCGAAAACCGCGAACGAAACTTCATCTCGAACGGAGCGGGGGAAGGGGACGAGGGGAGGGATGGACGGGGGGATGCATAAAGAGGAAGGGAGAGGAAAGGGAACGGGGAAGGGGAGGAGAATTAGGGGAGAAGATGGAAAGGAGAGAAGTTATGGAGTAAAGGAATGAAGGCAGAGATGGAAATCGAGAAGGGGAAGGAAAGGGAGACAGAGATGAGGAAGAGGGATGGGGATAGAAGGAGAGGGGGGAAGGAGAGAGAGAGAGATCAAGAATAAAGGAAGAAGGAAGACAGAAGGGGAGAGGAAGAGTATTACAGAGAGGAAGAATGGGATAGGGGGGGGAGATACAGGAAGGGAGGAGGTGAAAGGGAGAGAGAGGGACAGAGAGTAACACAACGAGAGAGGGGACGTAGCTATAATCTTCCCCTTTATGTAACAGGCGGTTGGTTAGGCGGGTGGTTGAGCGGTCGGTTGGCCGGTGGCTTCAGGTCCGGGGTGAAAAGGCTAAAAATAGAGAAGACAAACTTACTCAATTAACTCGGACGAGCGCTTGATGCTCAGGTGACACGACTGCTGCGCTATAAGGACACGGGAGAGAGTCGCCAGCGATGATTTCATAATCATTAGCAACGCAATAAAGAGTAAGTCGCATTCAGCCATTAGTAATCCTTTTTTGGGTCGAGTCTTTTCAGATGCCTGTTCCTCCACCACCACCGCCAAACTCCCCCTTCCTTCCTTCTCTTCCACCTTCCTCCACCTTTATCTTTCTTCTCTCCGACTTGTCTCTCCATCTCCCCCACCATCTCTATCCTCCTTACCCCATTCCTAATTCACACTTCCACTTCCGCATCACATCCACCTCTACATACACCATACCTCCAACTCTACCCCTACTCCACCACCACCCTACCTCCACGTCCCCCCCAACCCTACTCCTACTCCTACTCCACCATCAAGCCCACCCCATCACATGACCTCCAACCTCCATCTCTAACCCCATCCTACTCCTACTCATATCCCCTCCACCCCTCCCCCCCGGCTCAGCATCAACCAGAGTACTCTAAGCTGCCCAAGAAGTGACAGATAAAGAGATAGAGATAGGGACAGATATAGAGAGGCAGAGAGAGAAAAAAAGAAAGAAAGAAAGAAAGAGAATCCGCTGAGTCTCGTTTCGACGAATGAATCGGAGAATGTTGAGTAAATAAACACCCCCCCCTCCTCACTACCCACTCCCACCCCCACCTGGCGTTACATAATAACTCCAAAAACCAGTCCCGACGATGATCTCCTCCCCCCATACCCCTTCAGCCCCCCCTCCTCCTCCTCGCCGGGCGTCAAGGAGGGGAGAAAAACCTGTTCGCTCGGATCTGTCTTTCCTTCCTTTAAGTAGTGCTCATAATGATAATGATAATGATCATGATAATAATAATGATGATAATAATAATAATAGTGATAATAATAACAATGATCATAAAATACAATTAAATAATTAAATACACATAACTAATAATATGATAACCTACTCGTTGCATGTACAGATTGTTCTGTAGATCCTGAGAACATAAGAAGCAGCTACTGATGACGATAGATAGAACGGCTGCAACAGAAGCAACAACTAATGCAAAAATCCTGACAGATAATACTAATGCTAATAAAAAAAACTAATACTAACAGTAATACTAATAAGTACTAATAAATACGAATAAGATAATCCTAATTATAAAAACGATAATACCAATACTAGCAACAGCAGCAATAGCAATAAGAGTAACATGAAAAATAATAGACATGGCAGTAACTGTTATTATCATATCACATATAAACAATATCAATAAAACAACGATGATGTGGTGGTGGCGATCAATCACTCATCACGATGGCATTGAAATCCCTTTTCATCGAGGTGAGCGAGTGAGCGAGTGAAAGAGAAAGAAAGAGAAAGAAAGAGAAAGAAAGAGAAAGAAAGAGAGAAAGAAAAAGAGAGAGAAAGAGAGAAAGAAAAAGAGAGAGAAAAGAGAGAAAAGAGAGAAAAGAGAGAAAAGAGAGAAAAGAGAGAAAAGAGAGAAAAGAGAGAAAAGAGAGAAAGAGAGAAAGAGAGAAAGAGAGAGAAAGAGAGAGAAAGAGAGAGAAAGAGAGAGAAAGAGAGAGAGATAGAAAAGAGAGAGTGTGCGTGTACGTGTGCGTGTGTGTACATGTGCATGTGCGTGTACGTGTACGTGTATGTGTGCGTGTACGTGTGCGTGTACGTGTACGTGTACGTGTACGTGTGCGTGTGCGTGTACGTGTGCGTGTACGTGTGCGTATGCATGTGAGTGTGCGTGTCCGTGCATGTGCGTGTTTGTGTGCATGTGCGTGTTTGTGTGCATGTGCGTGTTTGTGTGCATGTGCGTGTTTGTGTACATGTGCGTGTTTGTGTACATGTGCGTGTTTGTGTACATGTTTGTGTGCATGTGCGTGTTTATGTGTACATGTTCGTGTGCACGTGCATGTGCATGTGCGTGTGCGTGTGCGTGTGCATGTGCATGTGCGTGTGCATGTGCGTGTGTATGTGCGCGTGCGTGCGTGAGTGCATGCGTGCGCGATAGGCCTCTGCCCGTGAGCCCAAAGCCAGCGGCCAGGAGCCCCAACACCTGCCGCTGAAGAGGTGCGTGGTCCTTGATCCTCGAGCGCGGCGTGCGGGTCCCGTTGCCGCCCGCCGATCCCAAAGCCAAGGCCCCGTTCACACCATCAGCTCCGTTCCCGTAGAAGCGATAGTGTTCAATCACGTTCCACGATCAAAGGAGCGATTAGAACGGCCCGCAGTCAATCAATCAACCCCCCGCGCTCTAGATGCTCTTCCTCGAGCAAAACGATTCGCCAGTTAAGAAAAGCCTACTCGTGAGTACGAACTCTGAAGAAACGGCCTACTTAAACAGGTAATGAAGGAGAATAAAACCGAACATAATGAAATCGTCAGCCAATTACGAAGCAACGGACACCGCCATTTCCCGCCTCGGAAGGACCTCCTCCTGGCCGCGCCCTTAAATCACCATAATCAACAGCAATTACCACGCTCGTCATCACTTAACCCTGGGCCACTGGTACCGTCATCCCGGTATCTCCCTCCCCCCCCCCACCCATCTTAACCCCTTTCCCTCGGCACACCCTAACCCCCTTGGTACACCTCAACCCCCTCCCCTTGGTATACTCCAACCCCCTCCATTTGATCAACCCCAACACCCTCCCCTCGCTACACCATAAGCCCCTTCCCGACGCCTTCCCCTCGACACACCCAAACCACTTCCCTCGACACAACTTAACCCCCTCCCCCAACCCCTACCCTTAATACACCAAACACCCTCCCCTTGCTACACCCCTAGCCCCCCTCCCCTCCCCTTGATCTAGCCTCTGCTGTCAACCGCGCCATCCACTCGTCCATCAGCTGACGCCGCGCCGAAAGTAGTAGCTGCGCACGATTATATATACTGGGTCTCCGTCCTGTGCGATTTTCTCGGGCTAATGGGTGTAGGGAGGAGGGGGAGAGGAGGGGAGGGGGAGAGGAGGGGAGGGGAGAGGAGGGGAGGGGAAAAGAGAAAAAGTATTGGGAGGGGGAGAGGGAGGGGAAGGGGGAAGGAGAGGGAGAGGCTGGAGAAAGGAGAGGGAGAGGGAGAGGGAGAGGGAGAGGACGAGGCAGAGGAAGGGAAAAGGAAGGAGATGAAAGTGTAAAGGGTGAGGGTGAGGGAGAGGGATGGGAGGAGAAAAGAGAAAGAGGGGGAGAAAGGAAAAGGGGGGCGAAGTAATTAGCGTGAAAATTAAACAAGCGGCTAGAGAGTCTCCCTGGCAGTGATCAAGTGGGCGCAAGTGATTAAGGCCAGACAGACAGACAGACAGACATATCACCTGCTGATTAACAACTGCTAACCGGATCTTTCCCCGAAAGAACAGTCTTTAAATCACTCTATCTGCAGTGACAAATACATAGCCTCACTACCACAGAATCATATAAACATCTTTCACATCAATCACTCAATAAATCCCAATAATCAAGAGAAAAAGTACGATCGGCCGCCCACACATGAACAAAATCCGTACGTGAAAACCTTCGCTCAAGCAAGTGTCTCCGGTACGAGAGACTGTCTTCCTTTCCTCTCGCCTTAGAGATCAGGGCCGAGCGCGTGCACAGGCTGTACGCGTGAGTGCGTGTGCGTGAGGCCGAGCGTATGTACACGGCAGAGCAGGTGATGGCCGTTGAGGCTAGAAAATGACGTCCCATTTAGCCAGCCTTTCTTCTGACCCACATGGAGACATTTTACATGCCGGACTGTCTCTCGGTCAGGGTTGCTATAGAGCCACGGCGCAGCTCCTTCCCGCCTCTCCTTCCTACACGTTCAATCTTGCACCCCGACGTCACGCCGGTATTACTCAGATGCTGTGTCGATTTCCAAGGACATCTTATACTCCATATCCACACATCTTTAGCACTAGAGCCTCTACATAATCCCTGTCTGCCTTTGCTGTACTTGCCACCTCCCCCCACACCACCTCCACCCTCTACGAGTACTTTTGCCCTTGAACTACAGCCCCCCACACCTACTTACCCTCCCCCCCTTGATCCAAAACCCGGACTCCATCTTTATTCACTGCGGGCGCCTTGAAAGTTACATTTTTTTTCATTTATAAAAGGCGATGGCGCCCTTATAGAGCTGTGACACCGAATACCCGAATTTTACGGCGTTTAAACAAACAAAATAAAACCCATGCTCTTGCCGCGGGAACACGTAAACAAACTCGTAAACATCTGCGCCGAAACGCACCGCCGGCAGCGACAATCGGACAGCTACTCGGTTTTATAATATATATATATATGTATAAGCGTTTATGTGTGACCGCCACTGAAGAGGTCGGTCCGGCGGCGATGTCGTCCGCTCGCCAGGCGCCGCGCTGCTCGGTCAAGAATTTTCCTTCTTTTTTCGGGCAATTTTTCTTTAATCCCCATAATCGTTCTTTATTATGCTCGTCTTACTTCTCCTTCACCCTCCACTCGCGTTTATCGTCTTTTTGTCTTTCTTTTATCTTCTCTTTTCTTATTCCCACTTTCTATATCTTTCGCCCTTTCTTCTTCTCCTGTCTTTCGAAATTCAAGTACGTGTCTAGTCATTTACGATTACCCTACTTATTTCCTTCTTTTTCAAGCTTCTTCCAACTTAGCTTCATCCCCCCCCCCGTTTTTACTTCCATCTTCCCCTATTTTCTTCATCCTCCCCTTTTCCTATCTTTCTCCCCTCTTCCTTCCACCTTTCCTTCTCCCTCCTATCTTCTATACTTCTCCCTCTATTCCCCTCTCCCTCTCCCCCCTCCCTTCCTCTCCCCTCCCTTAAATAGAGCCCATAGATCAGGCGCCGCGAGGGACGGCCCGAGAAGGCCGTGGGGGCGAGAAGATAACCTCCGAACGCCCAAAATGGACGTGACTTTTTCCCCGTATCTGACCTGCTCCTGATATGGAAGGTGTTTGTGAGCTGTGGGTGGGGTGGGGTGGGGTGGGGTGGGGTGGGGTGGGGTGGGGTGGGGTGGGGTGGGGTGGGGTGGGGTGGGGTGGGGTGGGGTGGGGTGGGGTGGGGTGGGGTGGGGTGGGGTGGGGTGGCTTGGGGTAGGGCGGTGTGGGGCGATGTGGGTTGGGGAGGGAGGAGAAGAGAGAGGATGGGGAAGAGATGAGAGGGGTGGGGAGAAGAATAGGAGATGAGAGGGGAGGAAAGTAGAGAAGGATGGGGGAAGGGGAGGGGAAAAGAAGTGAAGGCAACTGTAATTTGGACCCTCAACCGGCCGTAGTGTGCGTAACACGCATGTACATAAATTCGTATGTAAGGTACGCATATGTACATCGCACATCATGTTCCTTTCCACATCCTTTCCCTCCCTCCTCCTCCCTTTCCCTTTCCGCTTCCTCCGCCGGCGTGCGACCGTTACGCGATTCGGCGGGGCGAGCGGTCGCGGTCTTGCTTGTTAAGAACCGCTTGTCGGTGTAATTGTCGCGATTGCTCCCGCTTACCACGACGCCCGAGGCAGGCAGGCGCTCTCTGCGATCTGATGCCTGGCTCCACTCGTCGCCGTCGGGGTCTGCGCAGGGTCTAGAGCAGTGGTTCTCAATCTTTTTTCAGTGATTATTATCCGTACTCAAACCCAAATTAACATATGATGTACTGTAGTACATGCCCAAACATAGAACTCGTCAGTGGAATTAGATTCAGAATATTAGATTAACTTAAGAGTTATGTTATCAGTAGTAGTAGTAGTAGTAGTAGTAGTAGTAGTAGTAGTAGTAGTAGTAGTAGTAGTGTGCAAAAGGAAATATCTACCTATATTTTAGTAAAATATTAGAGCAAGTAACTTCCTACACCGACATTTAATTATAGGCAGACTGCTACAAACTGTTTTACAAATGTACCTTGAAACGATCTAGCCAAGACAAAATTCATGGCAATCTTGTGGCACCCCTAGGCGCTGTCCGTGGCACCCCAGGGTGCCGCGGCACCCAGTTTGAGAACCACTGGTCTAGAGAGCCTGTGCACCCGCGCCGCCTCTCCAGTCGCACCTCGTACCCGAGAAGATATTCGAAACGGATCAACAACCCCCCCAAAAAATCGAAATTATCCACCATCCCAACATGAAAAGAACAAAAATGAAATAAAACAAATAAAGAATTAAATAATTGTGGCTTGTATAAATATTTCTTAAAAAGAGCTCCGAAATGTTATACAAAATAGCAGACAGCTAACAATTTCAATCAAAATAAATGATAAATAACTAACGTTTAACATTACTGTGAAAAATATTTATAATACATAAGAACAACATACACGGAACATTTTCATAAAATTTATCAACCTCTTGCTTACAACCAGGCCTTTGCATTTTTCTTTCCCTGACCAGTTTTTCAATGATTAGAGTGGACCTGATACTGAATGGCGAATTCATTATGAGAACACTTTTCGTATTGTATCTTCAATCAATTCCAGAGCGTATGAACCAATTTCCAGATTATTGCCAGATATGATGAACGTCCTGTGCATCACAAAAAATGCCATCATGGACTAGTTCAAAACTACTTATTTCTTACCCCTTTCCTTCTCTATGTCCTCTAATTTTCCTTTCGTATTCTTCCTCCTCCTCCCTCTTTCTACTAATATCTAGTTCTACCCCTCACACCCACACTCCCATTCCAACTCCCTCTTCCACATCCACCTCCACCTCCTCTCCCTCTCTCATCCACTCTCCCTCTCCCTCTTCCACCACATATGGTA
>NW_028234408.1:24085637-24093137 GCF_977035675.1 Penaeus japonicus
TCGCGGCATCTCCCGTGCGTGTACGTCAGCGGCCTTGCGTCAGGAGGTGCATCACGCGCTTGCGTCACATGCGTCTCCGCTTCCTGGCCCAAATACTTCTGCATGGAGCTCAGGTCTCGTCCTACCTGAGCAGAGGCACTTTCACCCTCTCGATCCCTATCTCCATAGCTATTTCTATTTCTATTTCTATTTATCTTTCGCTCTCTCTCACTCTCTTTCTCTCCACCTTCATCTGTTATTTTCCCTACTTCTCTTTTTTTTTCAATTTCCCTTCTACCTCTTCGTTCCTTAACTCTTTTCCAATTCGAAATCCTCATTCTCTGGATCGCCCCCCCCCCACCCAGCGAACGAAACAATAATCGCACACTATCTAGTTCACTTCTTTTGTTTTCTTACACTTTCCATTTCCTTCTCACGCCTTCCTACTCCGCCCTTTCATTCGCCTCCTCATAGTCAAGAGAACGAAGCGGACGACCTGGGAACAAGTTTTTTTTCTTCTTTAGAACGAGGAGATAAAACAAAGTAAAACGTTATATTTTCTTCCCGGAGTCTCTTATATTCCAGAGGGAGAGGGAGAGGGAGAGGGAGAGGGAGAGGGAGAGGGAGAGGGAGAGGGAGAGGGAGAGAGAGAGAGAGAGAGAGAGAGAGAGAGAGAGAGAGAGAGAGAGAGAGAGAGAGAGAGAGAGAGAGAGAGAGAGAGAGAGGAGAGAGAAGAGGAGAGAGAGAGAGAGAGAGAGAGAGAGAGAGAGAAAGAAAGAGAGAGAGAAAGAAAGAGAGAGAAAAAAGAGTGAGAGAAAAAAGAGTGAGAGAAAGAAGAGAGAGAGAAAGAAGAGAGAGAGAGAGAGAGAGAGAGAGAGAGAGAGAGAGAGAGAGAGAGAGAGAGAGAGAGAGAGAGAGAGAGAGAGAGAGAGAGAGAGAGAGAGAGATACTAAAACCCACGAGTGCCTGAATTAAAGCACAAACGGACAAGCGAGTGTGTACGTGAAGTGGGCGGCGGGCGGTGGGCGGTGATGATGGGCGGAGGCGGTTGGTGGTTTTGGTTTATAGGTGTGTTTAAGAGTTTATTGCAATGTGGGCGGAGGGTAAGTAGCAAGGATAGGGGTAGAGGGGATATGGGGAAGGACGAATGGGGGGAAGGTAGAATGGGAATGAAATGGGAGTGAAGGGGGAATAAGTAATTGGGGGGGGGGGGGGAGTGGATGGTGGGAGAAAGGGAAATGTGGGATGGGGAAAGGGAGTAATAGTGCGGATGATGGGTAAGAGAATGGAAAATAATGGATAAGAAGGGGTAAGGGGGAAGTGGAAACTGGGAGAAGTATGAAGGAGTAAAAGTAGTGAAAGGGGTAAATGGAGGGAAAGGGAGGGGGTGTAGGAAAGGGGGATGACGAAAAGGTGGAAAAAGGGACGAAAAGAGGGATTAGGAAAAGGGGAAAAGGGGGAATTGGGAGGGAAGGGAAGAGGAGGTGGCGGAAGTAGAGGAGGGGGGGAGGGAAATGGGAAGTTAAAAAGGAGGAGGCAGATGAGGGGGACGGAAGGGGGAAGAGGGAAAGGGAAGATGGAGAGGAGGAGGCAGAGAAGGGAGGGAGTGAGGGAGGTAAGGGGGGAGAGAAAGAGGGGAAGGGGAAGCGGGGGTGGACGGAGGTCGAGTGAATCATCATCGAGATCACTTCCCTGCCATTACCGCTCATTGCTGTTTGTCATCAACGTGTATGTTTCCCTTTTCCAATTTCACATCCCATTTCCTGCGCCACGCACGAAACACACGCAAAGATTTTTTTTCTTGTTTTCTTTTTTTAAATAAAATAAATAGATAAAATATCATCTTCTCGTGAAATACAGTGAATGAACATAAAAAGACTCACCATCATTACACTATCCACAAGCGAATTCATGGAAAATTCCAGTTCTTTCTGGCCCCGACCGATAGATCCTTTGCGTCAGTACCGAAGAATTCCCGAGAAATGTGACTGTCTAGTCTTTCAGGGACATCATTATGTGCCATTCAGTTATTCATTTTTTTCCCTCTACCTCAATCCCTGGAGCTGAAGTGTTTTGTAATCTGCCTCTCTATTTCGAATTCTCATTCTCATTCTCATTTCTCCTTCGCCTCTTACTCCTCTTTTTCCTTCTCCTTCGTCGTCGTCGTCGTCGTCTTTCTCGTTCCCTTATTCTCATCTTTCAATAAATCCCTTTCCTTCCTCTATACTCTTCCTTCTTTTATTTGTCATAATCTTCATCGTCATCATGATTGCCCCTACCCCTTCCCCCCTCCCCCTTAGGCTCTCACGCCTCACAAAATTTCTCACTCGTTGACGGTCACTTCGACGTCCGCGACACAAGGAAGTTATACACAACGCGGAGGTAATAACAGTAATATGGAATCGTAAAGACTTGGATATAAATGATATGAAGAATAAGAAAAAAATATATTACTGGTATACATACTAATAATGAGCGCGCAAATAATAACAGAACCAAGAACAATAGCAATAACAATTCTTGAAAACAAAACAAAGACGGTGGTTATTACCCCCCCCCCCTACCATATACCTTCACGCTCCCTCCTCTATACAAGGCCATCCCCGCCCCGTGATTAAAAGGAATGTCTCTAAAAATGACGTATTTCCCACAGTAAACGCTTTACAACCCCTCTCCGCTTCCCCTTGCCTCCTCTTCCTTGTCTGCCTTTATTTCCCCTCTACCTTCTTCCTGCTCCTACCCTCCTTATCTTCCTCTTACTACTACTATTACTACCATTACTACTGTTGCTTCCTCATCCTCCCTTTGCTTCTTACTCCCCCCCCCTCTCCAAATAATCCTTTCCTTCTCCTTTTCGTCCGCGTTCTACCGGACGAGTCGACTGCCACAAGATAGGGGAGGAGGAGAGAGAGAGAGGGAACGAGAAGAAAGAGGAGAGAGACAGAGAGAGGAAACAAGAGCAGGAGAAACAGGCAGCCGACAACAACCGGCGAAAAGCCAGGTCATCCACAGTTATTTCCGGGCGAGCGACTCCAGTATGCCGAGCAGAGCAGACACAATATCAATAAAAAAAAACTCGAAATAAAAACAAGGAACTGATCCCGAGAGTCGACCGCAATAACGCAGAAAAAGCGAGCGATCACATGACTCACGGGTTTCCTGTTGTCACAACAACCGGCGGGTAACATTTAGCTGGACACGGTCAGAGCTCGGTCATTGTGAGTCATGTGATGGCTTTGCAAGTTGCAGGGAATGTCAATGGTGGGGACAGCAACAGCACTGGTAATAATGATCAGTGTGAGAAGTGCGGGGATCTACTTTGCTGTGTTCGCTTTTTTCTTTCTCTTCTACATATGCATTTGTCATGTCTTTATTATCTCGTTGTTTTTCCACCATTTTCATCCTTTTTTATCTAATCCTTTATTTTGTCTTCTTCTTTTCCTTATTCATTTTCTAACATTCTTTCTCCTGTTTTCTTTCTTCCAACTACTTCTTCCTTTTCTTTTTCCCTTCCGCATATTCATTCGCCTATTCTTTCTTCGTTGTTTCTCCCTACTTCTCCTTTGTTGTTGTTGTTCTTTTTCTCGATTTGTCTTGCTTTCCTTCCATGTCTACCTTTCTTTTTCTTCCCTCTCCCTTCTGCATACTCATTCAGCTTTTCCCCATTCTATATAGCATGTGTTTTTACTTTCTCGTTAGCTGTCTATCTGTCTGTCCGTCTGTTTTTCTCTTCTCCTTCCCTTCACTTCTTCACTTCTATTTTTTTCATTCCTATCCTTCTTTCTTTCCCTAACCTTCATCTGTTCCCTTCGCTCCCTTACCTCCGCGCTTCCCTTCCTCCTCATCAATCACAACGTGTCAACAAACCACACTGCAATTTCACCGACCTTGGCTGGAGGTCCCAGAGCGTATGCGGATGAGAGGGAGGGTAGGTGGGGGGAGGGAAGGTGGTGGAGGGTGAGGGAAAGAGGGAGGGAGAGGGAGAGGGAAAGGGAGGGGGATAGGAAAGGAGGGGGGGAAGGAGTGGAGGGGAGAGGAAAGGAGGGGGAGGGGAAGGGAGAGAGATGGGGAAAAAGAGAGAGGGGGGAGACGGGAAGAGACGGGTGAGAGAGAGAGAGAGAGGGGGGGGGGAGAGACGGGTGAGAGAGAGAGAGAGGGGGAGGGGGGTCGAGGAAGTGTGTGAGTGAGAGTGTGTGTGAGTGTGTGTGAGTGTGTGTGTGCTTGTGTGAAGGCTTTATTTTCTGAGCATTAATCTTTCCAGGAAACCGTTAAAAATAACCGCCACGTTTGTTGTCACCATCCTCTGTTAGGAGGAGGAGGAGAAAGAGGAATGGAGAAGAGAAAAAGAAGAAAAGGGAAGAGTTTAAGAAGAAAAGGGAGAAGGAAAATAAGAATAAGAATAAGAATATTAAGCATAATAATAATAATAATAATAATATGATAAAGAACTTTTGTTGAAGATATGTTCCACTTGGATCTTACCGAGAAGTGAAAACTAGTTCACACATATGTACTCACACATACGGACAAGCACGAACGCGCAATCGCACACCCACCCACCCACAAACACAAACACGCACACATATATCCCCAACAAAACCACTCGCTCCACACCGAACAAGAGACTCCCCCACCCCACCCCACCCCTACTCCACCACCACCTCACCCAGATTTCGACCCGATAAAGACACCCCTTTACAACGCCAAGGAAGACCCCGATCTTGCAAGGCGTCGCGAAGGAGACAATATCAGGACACGAAGGCGCGGGCCCCGACCTCGGCCCCGTTCTCCGCTGATTTAAGAAGTGTCCGCCATGGCCTGTAATTGCATGGTGCGCGCGGGGCCTGGGTAAACGGAGCCCGGTCGTAAATACCCTACTAAGTGTGCCTCGATATTTACAGTGGGGGCCCGTGTGGGGAAGGGAGAGAGATGAGCGTAAAGGGAGGGAGGGAGGGAGGGAGGGAGGGAGGGAGGGAGGGAGGGAGGGAGGGAGGGAGGGAGGGAGGGAGGGAGTGGACGGAGAGGAATGGGGGAGGAGGTAAGAGAGAGAGAGAGATATGAAAGAGGAGATGAAAAGATAGGGGAGAGATGAGAGGGAAAGAGGGAGGGGGGGGCAAGAGAAGAAAACTGAGAAGGGAAAGATGAGAGAAAGAGAGAAAGAGAGAAAGAAAGAGAAAGAGAAAGTGAAAGAGAAAGAGAGAGAGAGAGAGAGAGAGAGAGAGAGGCGGAGGAGTAGAGGAGAGAAAGAGCGAGGAAGGAGAGAGGAGAGAGAGAGAGGAGAGAGAGGGGGAGGAGGCGAGAGGAAAGGAGAGAGGAGATTGAGTAAGAGGAGAAGAGGAGGGAGAGAGATGTGATGGAACGAAGAGTCGGGGAGAGAGAGAGAGAGAGAGAGGGGAGGAAGGGAGGGAGAGTGAGAGACGCGCGAAAAAAAACATCGATAAACATCAAAGGCCCGGCCGTAGCATGCTGTTTGCACTGCACACAAGCCAGACTCTGCAAACATGCATCCCTCCCGGCCGGCCATGGGCGGGGGAGACTGTCAACAAAATGAAATAATATCGCCGACAGTTTTACCACCACTCCGACACCTCAGTTCTTTACAAACACTAGCACAAAAAGGCAAAATAAGCAATCTTTGCGGCAATCTAAGCCTCAGAAGCAAAACAAGAAATCCAAACAAGCCAAAGTAAAGGATAATACCAACGACCTCCGCCCTTACTCGCTTATCAATCCAGTCCTTTCGCCGATCAATCCGAATTATGCAGACGGACATCCCAAACGGCGATCTTGTTTGTGTAAGCGACGTAAACATCCGTTGGTTCCCACAGTCGCTGGCCAACAGACAACGATCAATATAGGATAACAATAACAAATACACGTAACGTCATTAACAAATACTTAAACAGATCAAATAAAACGTGAGACATCACTTTCATCGAGACTACCTTAAACATCAAACCAATACCAAAACAAACCTAAACAGCAAGAGATAGAAAACCATATAGGACGAGAAACCAATAAAAGAAAACCAAAAGGGGGAGACCTTTTTTTCCCCGCCTATCTCTTGTCTTTCTCGCCCGACTTGCACCCTCGCCCGGGTAGTTCTTAAATCCCTCTCTCCCTCTCTCCCTCTCTCCCTCTCTTCCTCTCTCCCTCCTCCCCCTTCCCGGCCCTCTTCTTCGGCACGGCGAAAATGCAAATTAACACGATTCCGATCTGTGGAACTTGTTAGCCTAAACACACTTTTGTGCCGCGAGCTCTGATGCGCTCTAATTGGTCAAGACGAGCTGGCGCGCGTACACGCACCCGCACGTACAATACATGGTCTACGCGCACACAGAAGGTAGCTGGACCTGTAGATGATCACTTACACTTGCGTTGTTGTGGGACTGTTTATGTATTGTGCATAGAATTGTATGTTTGAATTTCACCGTCTGCGTTTCTTTTCATCTGGTCTTTGTGCATGGGAAGAGGTGTAAGCATAGACAATGGGAATGGGAAAGGGAAAGGGATACGGATAGTGAGGGAGGAAAAGGAAGAGGAAGGGGAGGGAGGGAAAGAGGAGGGAGAGGAGAAAGATAGATAAATAGATAGATAGATAGAGAGATAGAGAGAGAGAGAGAGAGAGAGAGAGAGAGAGACAGAGAGAGAGAGAGAGAGAGAGAGAGAGAGAGAGAGAGAGAGAGAGAGAGAGAGAGAGAGAGAGAGAGAGAGAGAGAGAGAGAGAGAGAGAGAGAGAGAGAGAGAGAGAGAGAGAGAGAGAGAAGGGATGTAAAGATGATAAAGATAGAGGCAACCTCACCATGCAGTCTCCTCACACGGAATAGCCTAGCACCCAAATCGCGATCAGAATTTCTCGAAATATGAAATCCGACTCTGGCTACTTCAAAAAATGCTAACTGAAAACCGTTGCCGCGAATGCGCTTGCGACACCCTGGATTACTCCGGCATTCCCCTTGACGTCTGAGTGGCCTCTTTCATTTCCATAGTAATTTCATATCAACTTATTTTACCGTTATCATTATCTCTATTTTCCCTCTCTCCGTCTTATTTTCCTTTCGTCACCTCCTTTCGCAACGACTGTTTATCCTTTTTACTTCCTTTCCAATCTGAACCAATTCCTCAGGTTTCATAATACTATATACTTCGTCTTTCAGTTATTCCAAACTTTGCATATTTTCTCACACGGCAAAGTTCAACTATTGCCATTACACCATCATCACAGCCAAGTCGCATTACTACAACACACCTCCCACTAAAAAAAAGAGAACTTTCCCCTCCGTGCAACAGTACAACAAGCTCTATTCATAGGACGTGGACACCGCTGCGAATGCCAGACCGCAAGCACAGCGGTTACCCATCATGTTGAAAAGCTGAATAACTTCACAACACAACAAAAGTAATCGACGCGTTTCGGTGTACTGTGAAGTTGTTCTTATACATATCTCTTCTATGTTTATCCAATTGACCTCTGAAAAATGACAGCCATCAGCCGCCCTATGACTAGGGGCAAATGATATT
>NW_028234408.1:24105637-24108137 GCF_977035675.1 Penaeus japonicus
AGAAGGGAGGATGGGGGATGGGGGATGGAGGATGGGGGATGGGAGATGGGGGATGGGAGATGGGGGAGGGAGATCATGTCGCAATATCCCTGTGATCCCGAAGGTCAATCCAGCCCACAGACGTCATTCGTCGAATCGGAAATGTCGAGACGAGGAAAAGAAAAAAGTCGAGTAGAAAGACAGAAGGTAATCACACAAAGGGACACACAAAAAGTAGATCAGCCACGAGCTATTAAGATCAAATAAATGCCAATCTTAGGATCACTAAGATTGGAATCTGCCCCGGGCGATTTTCTCTAGCACTTCCATTCTTTTGTAGTGCGAGTCAAACGGGAGGACGAGTCGCGAACGAATAATGAGTATTATGAGGGAAGTGGGCGGCCGAGTCATAATGTGAAACGAATATTGCGAGAGAAGCTGGCGAGAAATGAATATTGCGAGTGAAGCGGGCGAGAAATGAATATTGCGAGTGAAGCGGGCGAGAAATGAATATTGCGAGTGAAGCGGGCGAGAAATGAATATTGCGAGTGAAGCGGGCGAGAAATGAATATTGCGAGTGAAGCGGGCGAGAAATGAATATTGCGAGTGAAGACGGCGAGAAATGAATATTGCGAGTGAAGCGGGCGAGAAATGAATATTGCGAGTGAAGCGGGCGAGAAATGAATATTGCGAGTGAAGCGGGCGAGAAATGAATATTGCGAGTGAAGCGGGCGAGAAATGAATATTGCGAGTGAAGCGGGCGAGAAATGAATATTGCGAGTGAAGCGGGCGAGAAATGAATATTGCGAGTGAAGCGGGCGAGAAATGAATATTGCGAGTGAAGCGGGCGAGAAATGAATATTGCGAGTGAAGCGGGCGAGAAATGAATATTGCGAGTGAAGCGGCGAAGGAATGGATATCGGGAGTGGAGGGGTCAAGAAAAGAATATTGCGAGTGAAGCGGGCGAGAAATGAATATTGCGAGTGAAGCGGGCGAGAAATGAATATTGCGAGTGAAGCGGGCGAGAAATGAATATTGCGAGTGAAGCGGGCGAGAAAAGAATATTGCGAGTGAAGCGGGCGAGAAAAGAATATTGCGAGTGAAGCGGGCAAGAAATGAATATTGCGAGTGAAGCGGGCGAGAAACGAGTATTAGGAATGAAGCAGGCGACCGAGTCATAATGTGAAACGAGTATTACGAGTGAAGCTGGCGAGAAACGAATATTGCGAGTGAAGCGGGCGGCCGTTACAAACGAGAAACGAGGGGCGTGCTGGACATCTCGAGGGCGGCTTGGACTGACATCACATTCACCGACAATTAAGCCAGCGTGAAACCATAAGGCGATGCAATCAATCACCATCAGAACTGAAAGGAAAGAAATAAGAAAAGACCCAAACTGATCGCCTCCTCATCTGCCGCGTCAGCGTCCGGGGACCATCAGCGGAGACCGTAATTGAGGCTTCGGGCCAATCAGACGCGATTAAGGCTTCAGTCCAGTAACGTCCAAGAGGTCCAAGATTTCCCGATAATAACGACACCCGCGACGCCCCGGGAGTCAAGATACCTCGGCCTCGCCACTTGACAGTCCTGGCTTAGTCACGCTCGGCTTGCCGCGGCCTCGCCCCGACGCGTAGCGGTACGGCCTTCCTCTGGCCTCCCCCTCCCCCTTCGGCCTCGCCACCGCGCTTCGAACCCTTCCCTCGAGGGGCGATTACATACGTACACTCGCGGCTACGAAAACTTGAAGTGCGTGTTGCGTAGCTCTGTATTACTGTTGCCGGTACGCGTTACCTATATGCCCGGTCTTAGTTGGTGGCGTATTCTCTGGGAATCAACAATTCTTTTTACATCTTTAGATGTTTTATTTGTATTTTTCTAAGTTTGTCTAGGACCCTTTTTCTATTTTTTTTTCTTTATTTTTTTTCTACACGTTTGTATCTGGCTGTTTATACCCGAGTCCATCCCTGCGTCTCCCTCTCCCTTTCCCCAGCCCTTGATGGACATCACGCAGCACCAGCTGACTCCACCGACGCACAGTTAATCTCAAACCTCACATCATCTCGTCTTTGGGCAGCATCGCCATCATTAACGGGAAAATAAACTTCTCACGGGAACTTGATGAAGATGACGATGGTGAAGATGACGATGGCGACCACGACGTCGTGAGCGATTCTCGAAAAGGCCTAAGGAGTAATCAACGAGGAAAACGAAGAAAAGCGTAAAACGCAAATATGAAACGCACGCAAAAAGATCCCCGCCAAAGCACCATTCAAACCCCAAGAAAGAGAAAAGGAGAGACAGAGAGAATGACAGAAAGAAAGAGGAAGAGGAGAGGGAGGGAGGGAGGGAGGGAGAGAGGGAGAGAGAGGGAGGGACAGGGAGAGAGAAAGAAAGGGAGGGAAAGGGAGGGAAAGAGAGGGAAAGAGAGGGAGGGACAGGGAGAGAGGAGAGAGAGGGAGAGAGGGGGGTAGGGGAAGGGAGGGAGGGAGAGAGGGGGGTAGGGGAAGGGAGGGAGGGAGGG
>NW_028234408.1:24110637-24115637 GCF_977035675.1 Penaeus japonicus
CTTCGTTGCACAAAGCAATAAGGTCCAAGACCATTTGAGACTAGGTAATGACACCAGAGTGATTATCTAAATTACGAAAGTGGACAGAAATACGAAGGCGATTGCAGCCTTTGTTCCGGCGAGTTCACAGGGGAAACCTCTGCCGTGTCAGGTCAAGGTTGCAAGATCAGCCCTTGCAACGGTCCGGTGTGAGGCAAGCACGTGTAGGCAACAGATGCAAATATGCGAGTCTGCGCAAAATCAATCTCACTTGCAACTGGATTTACGAAAGCAAGCACGTGCAAGGTATCTCATGGGCATATAAAATGAAATAAACAAAACATAAAACACGTTAAAGAAACAAGTAATGAATGAATGTAAAATAACTACATCCATAAATACCAACCAATAGGTAGACTGGGCAAAGGAAACAAACACACACACACCCACAAGCACCCAGATTACACCGCTCGACCCAATCTGACCTTCACCCACACCCAGTCGGTTTCTCCCATCCGTGATCGTGGGCGTGGTCATCCCCCGACTTTCCCGTGGGTGTGCGTCATGTTCAGGCACTCTTTCGATTACCTGTAGCTACTCACGTATGCAAAACGAGCGCCAGGGAACCGAAAAGCGCCCGTGAAACGTACCCAGAGATAAGCTCGTGTTAATCTCCACCTCTAAATCATGAGAAACGAGTTTATCCCTCCGTCATGCACGAGAGATTGATTATGCAAGCGGAAGTACAGTGCATACTGAACGACTTGGTACGCTCGTCCGTATTAGACTGGTAGGCCCGATTCATCTAGTGGAGGCACTTCAAAGACGCGAGATAAGGCGATAAACGGGCGAGTGGGAAATGCAATGACACATCTTTAATAGTTGCACTACGAAGTAACACTGAGACTCGTGGGTTTATCCTGTGGGTGAGGAATTGAATTATGATTTTTAATCATGATAAAAAACATAATCAGAAAATAACCATACGCATGAAATGATAATGATCTGATGATGATAATATTTTATGATGACGATAGGCAGTAATAGTAAGTATATAAATATATAAAAAAGATACACAGAACGAGCTTATCAGAGCGAAATCTACCAGGATTTCCATCATCAGGTCTGACTATGTAAACACCAGATTTACCCAGCTTCGGAAAGGCTGTGTAATCCGTCACCTGACAAGCCTGAAGGTAAAACCCAGCACAACAGTATACGCAACAGTCACTGCGTTGAACCCTCGTCTATCGATTGAACCCTCGTCTATCGATTGAACCCTCGTCTATCCTAGTAGTAAATCCCGGAGTTGAACGAGTCCCTCTTTTCTCCATCCTTCTGGCACTTTCTACTTCCCTTTCGCTCCGTTTCCTGTGATCTCGAACCCAGCGTATTGTCGCTTTGTGGTAATCCCTCGGGTCGTGCGAGATTCCACGCTTATCGGCTTCCTCATAGGCGGTTGAGGCGGGTGCGTAGACTTATCCGAATATCCGGAGGAAGGAGAAGGAGGCCTTATTTGTCTCCATGCAGGTTGTTGTTATTGTTGTTGTTGGTGGTGGTGGTGGTGGTGGTATGCACACGACACATTTTCTTTAAACATTCCCCTTCTATTGTTTTTCTCTTCCTTCATTTCTTCGCCCTTATTATTCCATCGTTTCTATTCCCTCTCTTCTCATTCCTTCATATCACCCCTTTCCCACACACACACACACAAGCAAAACCGTGCACTTGAAAACAACCTCTCACAAGCCCACATAAGCATAAATAGCAAAACACGCCTCACACACCACCAGATTCTATCTAATAAACCACACGCAAAACCTTTGAAAACATATATGATCAAAGCATCACTTTGCACAAAAGACGCAACTCCCACCCCCCCGTGGCCACAAAAGCACAGAACGATGCACCGCCATTCACAGGTGTGCATGCAAAAAAATGCCTGGACAATGAGCCGTAGAAAAACATGCTCCCACTGCACACAAGCAGGTATACGCAGCCGCATTCCTAAAAAGGACAACATGCATATAAGCACACCAAGGTAAGCAAAGTAAAATAATAATTATTAAATAGTAATAGTAGTAGTGGTATTAGTAATAGTAATATTATTATTATCATATATTAATGATACTTATACTAGTAATAGTAATAATATCAGTAGCAGTAATAATAAAACTACTACTGATAATAAAAATAACAATAAGAAAAACAATGACATTGAATAAACAAATAAAGAAGTTCCTGAGACATGGGTCGCAACAATAAATACCTGATAATTCAAAGGTTAGGACTTCATGTTCATTTTTACTTGCAATCAAACAAGAAATTATCCGTCTATTATGTCCAGTTGAAACCTCCTTCCACCCGAGAGCCTTTTAGGATTTGTCCGAGCAAAAAATAAACATTTATTTGATAGGAACTACAAAGGGCATTCATGGCTACTTGCAGAGTTTGATAGCAGCATACATATTTGGCTTATCTTAAGTACTGCCTATGGAATGACAACATGGTTAAAACGAGCCCTTGAACAATCGTCTGAGCAATTTTTCTGAATGTAATAGTAATCTAACCCTTTCGGGTGTATCTCAATTTGCACACAAGTTAGTATCGCTCACACTGCAATGAATGCAAAGAAAAGCATCGTTAAAAGCGGGCTATTTGCGTTAAATTGTAAAAAAAAAAAAAAGTTAACGCGTACTGTAAGTGCCGTTACCTTAAGGCGTAAAATGAGCTATAACAAAACTGCAAGAGCTGTTAAACCGTTAACAGACATCGCCAAGAGAGCGTAACTATCGTTAAAAGCCACTCTGGGCGACGGTTACACTACTGTGAAGTCCCCGCACACTTCGGACTGGTTTGGGCGTGCCTGTGATGCAGCATTTACACGATATATAAATCTCCATTTGAAAAACAAACAAAAAATAGCGGATCCCAAGAGAAGAGAAAAAAAGACCACGAAGCTTTAAATAAAGTGTGAGCAACTGGCTCTCCCTCCCACCCCCTAAAAAATCTGAATTCGAGGAATGACTCACCGAAGCACTATCGCCGAGCCGAGATAAAACACTCCACGTCTCCACCTGTGAGGAGGGGCCCGGGAGGGGCGGGGGGGGGGGTAACACCTGAGCATAGATTATCTCGCGTATGGATCAAAACATGTCACCCCGATATGCCGTGGGCTGAGACGCGAGGTGGAGAAAGTATTGTCTTTGGGGCCTAAAAGGTCGCTCTGTCTATTCTTCCCAGTTCAGTCCCATCAAACATATCATAATTACATGCAATGCTGCATTGGCTAGTATAAAGGACATTGTTAAATATATTATGCAAAATAGATATACGCAATTGGACTATACGACAATGATCGGACGTACTCGATATATACTTCAATCCTATGGGCATGTCTGAACGCACTCACACTCATTCAAACACACGCATATACATTCACATTCACACACTCATACTCACACTCACTCCACCGGCGTGCCCAAAGGTGTTACACTTGCGTGTTACAGTTCCTTCGTTGGCTTTTGTTTAACGTAAATACAAAGCTAGCGTTGTTGTGTCAGCTATTGTTAAGACAGAAAACAAATGAGTATACAGGCACTTACGTAAAACAGTCCTTGTGTTTTTGGCGACGTGACAACTAAAAGTCTAATCATTTTTTTGTGTGAATCTAAACGTACATTATATGGAACAAAAATACATATAGATATGTATTAACATGAACCATAAAACTCATTCCTTATCCCCCAAAATGTACCTGATTTCTCCATTATCGTCCAAGTAATGTGTATCCACTCAAAATACAGCTTCAACCACTAATGCAAATGATAAGACGCCTGTAACACACACGCGTCATTAACAAGGATAGCCAACGCCTATTCGGAAATGAGCTTTTTCTCACGACGGAATAAGGAGAATGCATTAGCACGAATATTAACACATTGAGGAACTGTTCAAACTTTCTCAAGTTCATTGAAGAGGGGAAGGTGGAGGACATATTAAAGAGGAAGAGGGGGGGGGGTATATTAAAGAGGAAAAGTGGGGAGGGTCTATCAAAGAGGGAAAGAGGGGAGGGTCTATCAAAGAGGGAAAGAGGGGAGGGTCTATCAAAGAGGGAAAGAGGGGAGGGTCTATCAAAGAGGGAAAGAGGGGAGGGTCTATTAAAGAGGGAAAGAGGGAGGATATATCAAAGAGGGGAAGATATAATAAAGAGGGAAGGATATATATGAGGAAAAATATATCAACGAGGAAAAGATATATCAAAGAAGGGGAGAATGGAGGTTATAATAAAGAAAGTGGAGAGTATAATAAAGAGAGGAGTGTATATCAAAGAGGGAAAGAGGGGATGGCATACTAAAGAGAGAAAGAGAGTAGGGAATATAATAGAGGAAAAGGGGGAATATATTAAAGAGAAAATGGGGTGAGGGATTATAAAAGAGGAAAAGAGGGGAGGGTATATTAAAGAGGAAAAGAGGGGAGGGTATATTAAAGAGGAAAAGAGGGGAGGGTGTATTAAAGAGGAAAAGGGGATAGGGTATATCTAAGAGGGAAAGAGAGGGTATATCAAAGAGGGAAAGAGGTATATCTAAGAGGGAAAGAGGGGAGGGTATATCAAAGAGGGAAAGAGGGGAGGGTATATCTAAGAGGGAAAGAGGGGAGGGTATATCAAAGAGGCCATTAATTGAATCCGATGACATTTCCGGCCCGCTATCACTGGCTAGGCCTACAATTCATCTACAAAGCCTCTCTTATCTTCGCACGCCATTGGGCAGGCACGTCCGCTGGATGGAGCCGCTTCCTATTAGGAATAAGCCTATCAAGGCCCTGTGGCGACTTTATGGCATGAGCGCTCCATTCGAGAACGGGCTATGGTCTACCTTGGATGAATCTGTGGTTGGAATACAGCTGCTGCCAAATGTCAAGCACGTTATAGGCCTATTTTCTATAATGGGTTGATCAAGTTTATGCGAAATATCCTGAGTATGTTTATATAAGAAGTAGTGAGGGAGTACTGTTTGTAC
>NW_028234408.1:24180637-24185637 GCF_977035675.1 Penaeus japonicus
AGGACCTGGTTTCTTCGGCGGAAGTGAGTGAAGGAACAGGAAGGGGGGAGGAGAAACGAAAACAAACATGAAAAAACATAGGCCTTTTATATATATTTATATATATATATATATATATATATATATACATATATATATATATACATATATATATATATACATATATATATATATATATATATAGATATATAGATATATAGATATATATATATATATATATTTTTTTTTTTTTTTTCGTCGCCCTCCCCCTTCCTATTGGCTACCATTCCCGCTGCTCCTAGAAGGCTTCTCCCATTTTATTTTTTTAATTTGTTGACCTTCCCTCCTCCCAAAAAAACAGTGTAGGATGTGTCAGTTTGGCTTTAATCATAGTTTTGATCTCAAAGCCTTAAAAAATAAAAGGTGAAGCTAACCAATTTCCTCTATATAGTAAGGGAAGCAATGGCATGGATGAAAGGGCAGAGATTAAGAAAAACAAATCTAAATGCATTAATATAAAGAAGAATAACATGAAAATAGTAAGAACAAAATTAACATAAAAAAGAGTGACCAACAAACCCAAAATGAAAAGCTGGAATAGAAGGAAACAAAGAAACACGGCAATGTTTCGCTGCACAGAAGTATTTAAATCAGCCAAAATCTCTTGCAATGCGTTTAAAAAGAGGAGAGAGCGAATTCAAACGTAACAAGAATATAAATGCAGTCTCATCACATTCCCACATTGCATAAACATTACCTCAGTGAAGCAATACGCAGCTCGCATAGTAGACCACGCGAGCGTATCAAGACGTACAGATCCGTGGTTCCTGACCTGTTGCACAAGACGCGGCGGCTACGCAATTTTTGCACATTAAGATAACGCGGCAAGAGTCTCCCTCGCACATCAGGCAATAAAGCTGTCGGCTGTGCCGTCGCCCGGAGAGTAAATTTCCCCCTTTGGTGTTTGATAATATATAATCACTTTCGCGTTAATCCTTTCGGGGCATCAATTATTCATGCACAAAGTCGCGGCCGGCCTGAGCAGATCACGTGATAAATCAATCAGCGAATGCTCCCGGCACGATCGTCTTACGGGATCCTAATTGCATGATCAATGTTGCCGGCCGAGAGGGTGGCGTCCATTAAGGACGTACTAAAACGGGCAGGTGATGCCGCCTCACTGCGATTGATATCATTATCATTATTTCTCTTTCTTCTCAGTTCCGTTCGAGAGCTGTACTTGCTCCCGGAGAACTCATGTTCTTCTGATTAGGGTCCGGCACATGGCTGCCATTACCGCCGTGAGATAAGAAGTCAGAAACCTGGCTGGGCCGCCGGGCGAACGCTCGAAAATTCCCCGCCTTGCAACGTCTTCGGAGATAAAATGCTGACCAAATAAGGCTATCTACGGGCTGGCGCCACTTCCGCTCGACCCAAGGCCGCGTTCCCCGTGTCCAGTGAAACTGCAAGCGCCGGAATCTCATCCCGCCAAGCATTCGCGACGTAGAAAGAGAAGAGTCGCACTTTATAATAGCAAAAGATACGGGCGTGTGATCCCCCAGCTGCATCAGGGACAATTAAGTGGCAACTCGTAGCGGGACGAGTAGCCATGTAGGGATAAGTGGTACCCGCCCTCCTGCCACGCTACTCCCAGGGCGCTCGGGATACGAAAGCCGATCGCTCCTCACGGGATCCTTCCCGGGGGCCTGAACGCGCCCCCGACGATCTCCATCGCTCCCGCTGATTACACAAACACGGACTCATCCCTCATACACCTGTCCGCGCTTAGACGCTTCGCCTATTTACGACACGCTGGGCGGAATCCCCATCAAGCACTGACTTAGGGAACTGTGCATAAAGCCTTTCCTATATAAGGACCGAGGGTTGACGCTCCGGACCGCGCCAGGGGAGAGCGGCGACGCGAATAGGACGAAGGCACGACCATTACGCGTAACTATTACTCATTACTATTATTACTGTAATTGGAAAATGTGTTTGGGTTTGCCTATTACGATGATAACAGCGATGATGTATGAACAGACACGTCAAAAGATCATTAGGCGCTTTCATGGCTGAAATTAGAAAGGAACAGGACTGATTAAGAGAGAGAGAGAGAAAGAGAGAAAGAGAGAGAGAGAGAGAGAAAGAGAGAGAGAGAGAGAGAGAGAGAGAGAGAGAGAGAGAGAGAGAGAGAGAGAGAGAGAGAGAGAGAGAGAGAGAGAGAGAGAGAGAGAAATGAATAAGTAAATAAATAAAGAAAGAAGGAAACAGAAAGAGTTACCGTGAGAGAGAAAGAAAAAGAGATGTAAAGATAGATAGACAGAGAGAGAGAGCGTATTACAGCCAGATATATATACATATATATATATATATATATATATATATATATATATATATATATATATATATATATATATATATATATAGATATATAGATAGATAGATAGATAGATAGATAGATAGATAGAGAGATAGATAGATAGATAGATAGAGAGATAGATAGAGAGAGAGATAGAGAGAGAGAGAGAGAGAGAGAGAGAGAGAGAGAGAGAGAGAGAGAGAGAGAGAGAGAGAGAGAGAGAGAGACGCGGCAATAGCGAGGCAGACTTCAATTGCGAGGGAAAGTGTTATCAGACAGTGAAGAAAAAAAATAAAGAATCGGAGCCCTTAATCCGTTGCTCCGCTCGGCCAGCGTCCTTGGCACTAATCAGAGAAGACTTTGCATGCCGGGGAACCGAGCCGCGTCCTCCAGTCTGCATGAGCATGTGGTTTGCTATGTGCTGCGCATTAATCACAGCGCATATGGGTCAGTGTGGGAACTACATATGCGTTAGGTAATCTGTCTGTGCTGCGCGTATGAGACTGGTCATGAGAATGTTCTCCTTGGCTCTGTTGGACCGTCGAAGGTGTTCCAAGTCATGAGGGGACGGCTGGCAGTGGTGTTCAGCTTGGTCATGAGGCGTTGCACATGTTCTTATTTAATTGTCTATTTCATTATTGTTAGTTTGAACTCATGCATATAAATAAAGAGGATGATAAACAAATAGAGACTAACTAACCGTCAGATTATAAACATTTACTGACTGATGTACATACAAGTGGACTGTCTGTTTATCTGACGGATAGACAAAAATGCAAGACAAACGGATAAACGGATATTATGGGAAAAAAAACACACAAAAGACAGACACAGATGAATGCTAAGATACGTTCTGACTCGTTTATACTACAAGTTGAACTCAATCTTATAATAAACAGACCGAGAGATCACTGGAGATAAACATATATAAAATACAAGATAGCAACACGACTGTAAATAAAGCATTAAATTACCGGAGAGAAAAAAAAAGAAAGAAAAAAAGAATCCAAGACGCTGAACGCTGCAGTCATGCACAAGCAAAAATGAAATCCAGATAATATCAGATCCTTAAATTCAGGCTCGTGTTAACGTTACAAAAGGCTCGTTATCATGCAAAAAGACCTTGGATACTGTTGGATACGTCGTCCCGGGGCTCAGGTTCTTTGCCTTATGCAGGTCTCACTCACAAAAGCCAGGACCCTTGCTGGAAGGGTTCTTACGAGAAAGTAGGCGTGGATATGATAAAGATGTAGAAGAGGTAGAAAGGAAAATGAAATTGGCGAAAATTGGAAGAGGAAGGTTAAAATTAGTCGTTTATTCAACTGATACTACGACTATGTTTTAAAATCAATTTGTGTAGCCCTTGAAAGCTATAAATATTAGCGTAAAACAATACAACAAATATTATTTTTTACGGTAGCTAAGCCGAAATGGCCGGCCTCTTATAAATCACTTTAATTTACGATCACACGTATCATTTAAAAAGAACATTCATAAAAAAAAACATTTACAAACACTGAAAATATAAAAAAACAATCACTTTTCGGAAATGACGTCCCGGAACATCTGAACAAACAAAGACGAGGATTTGACGAATACTAAACACCCAGCGGTACCAAAATAGCATAATAATCACAGACAAACATCTCCGGACGAAACCTTGTGAATCTCAACCCTGTCGCTAAGGCCAATTTTTACACGTCATCTTGTAGGATTTTCGTCTTTCTTCGCTCAAATTGGAAGTAGTGGATGATCTTATTTTATCCTTTCTTCATTTTTGAGATTTTTGTTACATATATGTTTATCTTTATTTTCTGAAGTTAGATTTTTTTAAATTTTTTTATTTATTTTTTTATTTATTTATTTATTATTTTTTTTTACTGATGTTCGCTAAATGAAGTTCGATGTCTTGTGTTGTGCTGTTTGTTGCTTGGGTTTGTCTTCCCTTTTCTCTCTATATATCTTTCTCTCTCTCTATTCCTCTCTCTTTCTCTTCTTCTCTCTTTCTCTCTCTCTTTCTCCATCTATCTCCCTATCTATCTATCTGGCTGTAATACTCTCTCTTTCTATCTATCTTTATCTCCCCCCCCTCTCTCTCTCTCCCTCTCTCCTACTCTCTTGTATTTTTTTTATTATTAACCTTTGTTATTCCATTGCGAGCTTGAGACCAGTTCGTATGCTGCTCCTCAATTCAAAAGGTCTATGAGAAAGCGATGCTCACCTTGAAAGGAACCGAGAACATTCTCGAAATATGAATCGACGAAAGAAAATGAAAGTCGTTCGCCAATTCTGAAAATGAAATAAACGATCGTTAAATGAAAAGGAATTCCTGTGTGACGGCTAATCGGCCTGGGAAATCTTTAGATTTGAAATAGAATTCATCGTTATGGAAGATTACTTATCGAATGAAATATTGGCCACGCACCGAGCGATAAGCCTGGCGAATTATTTAATAAAATTAGTTGAACAAGGAATATGTACGAAGGGGACATGTCGGGAGGGTGGGGGGGGGCTTGCAATGTTGCATTTAGGGCAGTCTGAGTGCACGTAGGATTGGCCGGCAACCACAGGTCACGAGTACACATATGCAACCATGGTCCTAACCTGTGTACATGCATGCTGATGTAATTATTCACAACAGATGTGTGTACTTACACAGAAA
>NW_028234408.1:24220637-24228137 GCF_977035675.1 Penaeus japonicus
TAGTAAAACATTGAAATATTTGCCTTCTTAATTGTGTACTTACTGAAGCAATTTTTTTTGTTATTATATATTTTTAAAATTAGAAATATTAATCCTAACAGAGTCACCAAGATTTTGATGTGGCTTTGGCAAAGTATCGTATTGCTGCTCAGAAAATACCAGAGTCGCCTCTATTGTGGAATAACATTGCTATGTGCTTTTTTGGGAAGAAAAAATATGTTGCTGTAAGTTTATACTTTCCTGTATTGATCCATTCTGGAGAGGGCTTATGAGTTCTTAGAAAATGTATGTTATTCTTTGGTGATTTAATATTCTATTATATGATGAAGAATGGATGTTGGTGTTTGTTATGTAATCTACCTGAATGTTTCTACGTATTTTATGATGTGGATTAAATGTAGTACATGAAATATATGTTTGTTTCTTTATAGACTGTAGGAATCTAATATATTATGAACACTACAGGCCATAAGCTGTTTGAAAAGAGCAAACTATCTGGCACCATTTGAATGGAAGATCCTATACAACCTAGGCTTGGTTCACCTCACGATGCAGCAATACACATCAGCCTTCCACTTCCTGTCTGCTGCTGTCAACTTGCGACCTACTAAAGGACACATATTTATGCTCCTTGCCAGTGAGTATAAAAGGCGATTCTTGTGGAATTGTCATGGGGTAACATATAACCATATTGGTTTTTTTATTGATTGAACATGAGAGTTGCTTGATAGATATACTTAAAGACAGGGTTTGGGAAAGAGTTCATAGTCATGTTTTTAAAATAGATAGCTATATTTGAAGATTACAAGATGTTTACCTCATCTCCTTTTGGCTTAATCCCAGCTCAATTCTAGTGTAGTTTATATTTATTGACAATACAATATATTGATTCTCTTGGGCCAGAATTCATCACCTGAGCTGATGTTTTTTTAGAAACAGGCTGCACATACCACATTGATTGTATTGTATTGAACATTGCTGAGTTAAAGTTTGGGAAGATTGTTGAATAACACATTATATTTATGTATTTTGCTTGTAAGTTAAACATATATGATATACATAATGACATTTGTTTTATTTTGTATATTTGATATTTTTTTTATTTTACTTTTATGTGTCTTCTGACAATTTTTAATGAATTTTAACATGCTTATTGGTTTACAGCATGCTTCCTTGACAGCTTTAATAGGAAAAATTCTACCTTGAGTGTAAATGATTCTTTTTCTTAAAAAAAAAAAAGTATGCAAGTTTATATTCAAGATTTGTCCATAATTGTTTATGAATTGATAACAATACATGTACAATTATGAAGAATAAGTAATTTAAAATAAAACTCTGTGTAAGCTATAATGGGCATTTGAATGTAAATGTTCAGTATATTGAGTGAATTATATGAGTGCACCTCCATGAACTTTCGGGTCATGGCCAAGCTGTTTCTTAGACTAGTGGTGATCTTTAACAGTAAAATAAGGGTTTGCCTAATTGTAGAAATACATTTTGATGCAGAGTTACCCTCCTTCCAATCCAAGATTTTTTGCCATTTAACACTTAACCATCACATGCAATACCACTTTTCAAATCAATCAATTCTCAGGTTATGTGTTTGGGGGCCTCTGAAAATTTGATCTAGATTTGAGTGCTCCCAAATACCTTGAGTGACCTTGAGTATTGACAGAATGTGACAGTTGTTTGAAATATCAGTAGACATATGTTTATCTTGCTTAGATGCCACTGAATATCGATGTTTGGTGATTCTTCCTTTTTTTTTGTTTTTATTTTTATTCTTATGTAACCCATTCCGTAAGGGTGTCATGACACATATGATGCAGGAGCTCTGGCCTAACAACGGGCATCATGACGTACATGACGTTAGGGGATTTTGGGTTACTGTGCTATTTTATTGTGCTATGACTAATGAGTGAATGATGATGACAATTGCAATCATAATTACTATAATTGCCATAATATCAAGCAAAATGGGTTTCACCTAATATCCCAAATCTAGATGGCACCACTTTCTTCTAGCACCAGTAGAAGAGAAAGCCTTGAATGGCACCCATTCAAGGTGTCTAGCAAGCACTATCTTTATAGAGCGATGGCACATAACAAGTTGCTGACCTCTTGCTCTAAAGTACTGCAATTGAAGAAAGTGCAGGCAGAATGGGAAGAGGAAGGTGACTCAAACCATGACCAATGTCTACAATGTTCCCCTGTGTAGTAGGGATGCTTTTTGTCCTTCCATAGAACAGCAATATTTCTATTATACTAAGTATAAAGAAAATAATGAGCTGATATGGACCCTAAACTACAGTTTTAGTCAACTGCAGCATTGATAGAGGTTGTGATATGGCAAATGAATCTATCCTCATCCGCAATGGTTTTACTATTTTTGATATTACCATCATTATTTGTTTTTGTTATTTTTATTGATTTTTTTTCTTCTTTCTTGTTATTTCTTATTTGATTTACTTTTTGTAATCACTTGAAGATGTATTACAAGTATACTTTCTTCACGCCATTTTCATTAGTTTATATTGCATTTTTACTGTATCTTTCTCCATTAGTTTATTTGTATTATTGATGGGTTATTGCATGATGAATTATGATGACTAATGATAAATAATAATGATATGATGACATAATGGTTTGAGGATTATGTCAATTTGAGATGAGATAAAGCACAGGCATGGCTAGGTTTAGAGGCAATTTCCTTTTAAATAATATCTGTAATAGTAGTAGTAGGCATAGGAGTAAGAGTAAAAGTAAGAGTAAGAGGAGTAGGAGTAGGAGTAGGAGTAGGAGTAGGAGTAGGGGTGGTAGTGGTAGTGGTAGTAGTATCAGTAATAGTGATGGTAGTTGTGGTAGTGGTAATGGGAGGTGGTGGTAATAGGAGAAATGATGGGAATAGTGGGAGTAGTAGTAGTAGGAGTAGTAATAGTAGTGGTAGAAGAAGCATTAATACTAGTATTAGTAGTTGTAGTTGCATTAGTAATAGTTATAGTTATAATAGTTGTAGTAGTAATTGTAGATGTAGCAATATTTGTAGATGAAGTAGTGATTATAGTAATAGTTGTAGTAGTAGTAGTAATTGTAAATGTATTAGTTGTAATTGTAGTAATAATTATAGATGTAGTAGTTGTAGATGTAGTAGTAGTTTTAGTTGTAGCAGTAATTGTAGATGTAGTAATTATAGTAGTAGCATTAGTTGCAGTAGTAGTAATGATTGTTATTTTTCAGGACCTCCAACTTATTCCTATAGAATACTTGAATATATTAGAGAAGCGTTAAACCGTAAAATTTTCTTCCCCAAACAGTTGCTCTTACCTATTTAGATGACGAGGAAAATGCTGGCCAGGCATATGACCAGGCACTAAGATTAGAGACCCGTGATCCCAGCATCTGCCTCAACTATGCAATCTTTCTGTATAACCAAGATTCCACGGTAATTATTCTTAACGATCTCTCTCTTCCCCTTTCCCTTTCCATGCTTTGCCTTTTTCTAGCATACCAGACTAGTGTATCTGCTATTTCTATTCCCAAACAGTTTCCCTAACCTATTTAGATGATATGGAAAATGCGAGGGAAGCTTATGAGCAAGCCTTAAGGTTAGAGCCCAGGTGCCCGAGTGTCGCCCTCAACTACGCTATTTTTCTCTCTAACCATAAGGCAATGGTAAAGTAGAGTTTCGGCTTTGTTCCACATTCTCTCTGGCTCTTATGTGCACTTCTGTGGTGTGAGAAAAAAGTTTATATGTGTTTTGATGTGTTCAGAAAGATTCTTTTTTTGTAATGTTATATGTTTTATAATGATTTTTGATATAAGATTTTTTTCCAATTTATTAAGCTCTTTAGCACTGATGATGTCAAAGATGCTTTTCAAGGGGGCTACTTTTATTTACATTTTTTAAAATCTGTTTTAAAGTTTAACAGTTCATTCTATTTGAAGGATTACCTTTTGATGTTGATTAATAATTTAAAATATGTAGGTTAAGGAATGGGGTATTTTAAAGATTAGCATTTGTCAGATTTATGAACTTGTAATTTTTTGATTGTGTAAATTGATATAGATAAAACAATGTTTACAGACTCAGCTTAGCACAATTAAGTCTTTGTACAGTGCTTGAATGTAATCCATTTTGAATGTAGTCCTCATTTGTTCTTCCTCTTTTCTTGTTCTCTCTATTGAATGCCAAAGTCCTAAGCCATATATACACTTTTCACTTCAGTCTTCTTGCTAGTCACATGAAATTAGAAGCACTAGGCAACACATATCTCATAAACCAACACAAACTTTAAAAGTGAACTCAGCAAGCAATCGTTGTATTCAAATAGTTCTACTACTTATTTTGCCAATTTCTAACACCTGATATCATCTATCTTAAAGTGGTTAAATGTCCAATAGGCAGTGATTGTTAATGGATTTATTTTGTCTAATTTTGTAGGAGGATGCTAAGAGGCTGATTAATGAGTTTGAAGCAAGAATTGTCAAGTTCAGGCAGTCGACTGGTGCAGACCTTGATACAGAGGTGAGAGGTTATTTTATTCAGATAGGTAGTTTACCCTTTCTTGGATTGCATATTTTTAGGAAATAGAAAATTTTGAAATTGAAAGTGCCATATCTTGAAGAGTTTGAATGAAATACGCATTAAGGACATTAAATAATGAGATTGTAATCATAAAAGATAAACAGAATACTTAATACATCAGAGAAAAGTATTTTTTTTTTTTTTTTTTTTTTGTAAAGATAAATATTCTGCTGAACAGATTCTGGAGAATGGGGCAAAGTTAGCTGCACTCTTGGGTATAGATGGCACCGTTTTCCGCAAGAGGACTAACAGGACGAGGCTTGAGGCTCACGATGAATCAATTCCCCCAGAGAAGGGAGGTGTGCTGGATGTGAATCAGGTGCGTTTGGCTTTGTATCTCATAGTTAGTATCATATGATTTATATGTTAAGATGAAAGTTGGTAAGTATGGAAAGGTACTTAGAAGAGACTTAACCTTTAACCCCTAAAGGACATGCTTTTGTATGATCTGAAGCAGAAATGCATTAAACGATCACTTTTATCCACTCTTATTCATTTACACAGAAATGAGTTGTGTGTTTGGAGTCAAACAGTCAACTTCGACATGAGGATACCTGAAAGTATTACATTTTCTGGCTTCTTGTTAAATATTATAACAAGTTGTGCATGTCTTCATCTGAGTATGACTAAATTTTATACAGACATCCTTTAAGGGGGTTAACCCAATACCGCCGGCCGCCGGCCACAGACGGCGATTATGTAATATGATAGCGCGGGTGCCGTCATACACCGTCGATGATATAATTGATTTAGGCCTATGCGTTCGAGAGCCCCGGCATTGAAGCCATAAAAGACGAAACGGCCCGGCGGGAATGGGTTAAGGTAAACTAAGTCCCTTTTTTTTTTTTGTCTAACACATAAGTATTTCAAATAATTCTAATTTAGATATTTATATTATGAATGATTTTGACACCTTTTGTTGAATGACTTTTTCCATGTTTGGCATTTTGTACTCATATCTGAGAATTACATGTGCCTTATTTCAGCCTTTTAGGATTTATTTGTTAACAGAAAGAAATATATACTAATTTGATTAAAATCACCATCATACTTTTTTTTTTTTTTGTCTTTTCTACTCTAAGTACTCATTTTAATTATTTACTGAAAGAATAGCTTATACCTGCCAAAACAAAATTTTGATGCTGATATATCCTAAAATTTTGATGCAACCCACGGTCGGAGTTGATCCTGCATGCAGGCGTCTACACACCTTGCCTCATGGGCTTACAAAACAGATGGATGTTATGAATGACACATTAACCTATCTGCCGACACCCCTTCCATGGTTGGTCTCGGCAGATGGGTAAACGTGTCAATCATGACGTCCATCTGTTTAGTTCACCCGTGAAGTGAAGTATTTATATGCCTGCGCACAAGATCGATTCCGACCATGGGTTACAGAAAAATCATGTCTAAGATTTCATTTTATCTGTTAAACTCATGGCTGTATAGAATAAGGTCCGTTATTACCTCCTCCACGATGGTGTCAGCAGATGGGTTAACATGTCATTCATGACATTCATCTGTTTTGTACATCAGTCAGCTGAGGTGTGTAGACACCTTGTCTAAGATTTCTTTCTATCTGTTAAACTCATGGCCGGAATAGAATAAAGTTCTAATCAATCCTTCCGTGGATGGTGTTGACAGATGGGTTAATGTGTCATTCATGACGTCCATCTCTTTTGTACAACTGTGAGGGGAGGTATGTAGATGCCTGTGTGCAGGATTGACTCCGACTGTGAGTTACATCAAAATCTTGTCTAAGATTTCTTTCTATCTGTTAAACTCACAGCTGCAATAAAATAAGGTTCATTATCACCCCCTCTGAGATGGTGTCGGCAGATGGGTTAATGCGTCATTTATGACCTGTGAGGCGTGGTGTGTAGATGCCTGTGCACAGGATTGACTCTTACTGTGGGTTACATCAAAATCTAGTCTAAGATTTCATTGTTCTAAATTGACCTATAAGAGTAAATGTTTATAGCATGCTTCTACATTGTGCTAACAGGTGGTAGAATGGAAAAGTGCATTATATTTGGTCATTGGCTAATGAAATGTTTCCTTTACAGTATATGTAACTTAAGTCTGAATTTGAAAGAGAGAAAAAACTTGCAGAAATGAAGTTAATTGCTAAGGGCCAAATGTAGTAAATTTAGTCATGCCCAAGTAAAGGCATCCACAAATTGTACCAATATTTCACAAGAAGCCAGAAAATGATTGTAATGTTTTCAAATATCATAATGTAAAATTCAACCAGTAAATCCAAAAATGCAAAATCATTTTTTTTGGCATATTGAATTAGAGTAGATAAATTGTTTAGTGTCAAATCTTTAGCAATTAAAAGAAGAAAGTTTTAGTACCAGCATTGTAGGGATTATTAAAGTTTTATTATAATATTATGGTATATTTACAGATAGTCAGACAGACAGACAGACAAATCTCCCAACTGATTTACTGATTAACTTATTTATAACAGGGCGGTTATTTGTCTAATGCTGCTCCCGCTGTGGAGATAACCTGACCATGCAGCTTCCACATCTGAGATCTCTCTGGTGTGATTATTAAGCACCCTGAGCCTCTCGGTGCTTAATGCCCACCTGATTCTACAGGATGACTGACTGATTGATATATAGATTGATTAAATGAATGATTGACTGACTTATTGACTGACAGACAGACAGCTAGATTGGTTAATTTGTTAATCTATCTATTTGTATTGTTTATTTTTATACCTATGAATTAGAATGTGGATTAACTTTCAAGTGGGAAAGGGAATTTTTTTCTCATTCATATCAACTCCAAACTCCAAACAGAGTGTTGAAGATGGACCAGCCCAACCTGCCGAAGCTCCCCAAGAGGTCGGGGAAAAGTCCCTCTTGGTGCCCCCTTCTGAGAATCCTGAGGCCGGTGAGGAA
>NW_028234408.1:24278137-24288137 GCF_977035675.1 Penaeus japonicus
TGGGTGTGTGTGTTTTTTTATGTTCCCTTGTCTGTTTGTTTGTGCGTGTTTACGTATACATATTTGTATTTTTTGTCCCAATATGTTGTGTGTGAGAGAGACAAATCAGCAGATATCTAACAGATATTTAACATTTTTTTTATAGAATAGAAATCAGATAGACAGACATAAATGGATCCGGCAGCATTACCAATGTTTGCAGCACCTTGGAGCACTTCGATCATTAGGGTAAACAATGCGAGTGTGAACACAATCAACCCAAATAAGTAAGGCAGAAGGTAAGAAAGAAGTCAAAGGTTTCGATGATTCCAGTCAAAGCAATGTATAATTCGTTTTATGTAGTGTTTGTCCTCGTCTTGCTTCAATTTAATATCACAGAGAATGTGTAAAATGACTTGTAGTTTGTGTTAGGACATAGAGATTATGCACACAAATATATGGTTATCGTATGTTGGGGATATATACAATACATATAATGAATTTTCCTTCGGACAGGAGTTGGACGAATGTATGGTAGTGGTGTTTAATAGAGGTGATCACACACACACACACACACACACACACACACACACACACACTTACACACACACACACATACACACACCTACACACACACGCACACATTCTTCAGCATATTTGGTTCGATTATAAAGACAGTCCGGCGCGTTACGTCATAGCGTCAGTTTGCCAGTGAAAATGAAAACATGAAACACAATATAAGAAGAGAAATTCTTATTGGTAGAATATCAATGACTTGGTAATATAATATAAACCGGTGAATTAAAAAAGACAAATATAATCGGGTGGTATACACAATGTTAAGTCAACTTAACTAAACGCCATAAAGTAAAATCAGCTTGGACCTTTTGTTTAGGTTTTGTCCTTTTTTGCATGTGACTGAGAATTGTTGTGCAAACTACACAATATTTTCTTCTTTCGTTGTTAAAAAACAGTTAGGATTTAGCGGACACCCATGAATCCCAACTCAGCTCTTACATAGTAGAGGGTATCCGCCCCAAAACAAAAGATCAAGTCAACGTCCATCCTTGGGTGAGCTAATCTTCACCCATCCAGCTGGCTCTACTGCAATGCCAAATATCAAAGTAGCGAAGCCTTTCGGTCCCGTTTCGATATCTCACGAGCCACTTCGAATCAGTTACCGAACAAAACAAGAAAGTCTCCAACACTCTCCGATGCCTGCCGCTCCGACCCAATCTCGCCAGCGTCCAATCTTACTAATCCACGCGCTCCTTAACGTCAGGCTGGCTATGCTGAGCTATGGGCTCCCGAGGCTTCGGCCTGCTGACTCAGCATGACCTCGTGTTGTTTGGGTGTCAGGTTCAGCCCTCGTATGCAAGGGTGTTGAGGCTGATTAGGGGACTACGTCTGCTACCACTACAACTACTGCTGCTGATACTCCTACCACTACAACTAACACTATCACTGCTACTACTACTCCGATCACTCTTACTAATACTACTACTACCTATATTACTTACACTATCACTGCTACTACTACTCTTACTACTACTACTACATTTACTATTTCTACCACTACAACTAACACTATTACTGCTGCTACTACTGCTGGTACCATTACTAATATTAATGCTATTAATACTTCTACTATTAATACCACTGCTGCTACCGCTTACAACGAAAGCATTAACAACAATAACTACTACCACTACTACTACTATTATTACAATTACTCCTACTACTACTACACCTATAACTATTACTGCAATTTCTAAAACTATTTCTAACACTACAATGGCGACTTCTACTATTGCTGCAACTACTACTTCTACTATGATGATGAAAATAATGATAAGGATAGCTATAACGATTGTAATGAAAATAATATTGATGGTAACGATAATGAAAACAATACTGATGATAACGATAATGAAAATGATTATGATAACAATGATTAGAAAATGAAAGATAATGATTATGAAGAAGACAGTGATAATAGTAATAATAATATAAAATTATAGTGATAATAATAATGAAAGCAATGATAATGGTTGTAATAAAAATGATAATAATAATGTTAGTGATAGAAATTATAAAGATGACAACAGTAATGACAAAAATGATTATGATTGATTATAACAATAATAATGATAATAATGCTAATGCTAATGATGATAATGATGATAACAATGGTAATGATGATAATGGTAATCATAATGCTAGTCATAATAGTTATAATAAAAAAAAGTATATCAGGACGGAAAAATCAGATACAGTAATTAATTACAAAGTTCTAGATGATAAGCGTTTGGAACAAATTTTGATAAGCCTATGGTTATCATAAGCAAAAAGCAACAAAGAACATTACAGAAACATTATAGATGAAGGAAGGAAATAATATGAATGCCAAAGAATAATTGAGAAAGAAACAAGAGTGATAAAAACGCATATAAAAATACAAATAAATGATTCAAAGAAACACACACACATAAAACGACAAAACAGAGAACTACCCAAAACATATTTTATGAAAACGAAAAAAATAAGACTAAGAAAGAAGAAAGAATAAATTATAACAAGACGTAGAAGACGAAAAAAAGGAAAATGGGAGAAGAGGAGCACGACGAAGAAAGATAAAGGAAAGAGAAGAAAGAAGAAAAAATAGTAAAGTAGAAGAAAAGGAAGAAGAAGTTGTAGCAGTAGTAGTAGTAGTAGAAGAAGAAGAAGAAATAATAGTAGTAGTACAGTAATTGTAGTAATTGTTAGTAGTAGAAGAAGAAGAAGACGAAGAGGAAGACGAAGAAGAAGTAATAGCAGTAGAAGAAGAAGCAGAAGAAGAAGAAGCAATGGGAGCAGAGGCCGTGGATGGGATTAACTGGGATTAATTGAAGGGAATTACTTGGCTTTTATTCTGATTCCCGAAGCAGCCGCGTGGGTCTTGGAGATTGTGATACATGTTGAGGTTGGGGGAGGGGGGAGGAAGGGGGGAGGAAGGGGGGAGAGGTACGGGTGTGTGGGATGGAGTATTTTGGGAGGGAAAGAGATCCAGAAATATGGGTTAAGTGTGGCATAGGTGGGAAAGTGGGTCAGAGGGTTAAGGAGGGGGTATTTTGGAAGGTGGTGATGGGGGTGGAAGGAAGGGGGGAAGGGGGTACCTAAGATTTGGAGAGGAAGTGGCTTGGGCGGGAAGGTGGGGGGGGGGGGTATGGGGGAAGCGTGGGGAGAGGGGAGGGGCGTGAGAAAGGATGAGGTTAGGGTAGGGATGGGGGCATGATAGGTAGAAGAGCGTATTGAGAGGGTCACGGTCGATGTTGGAAAGGGCATCCAGTCAGAACCGCCTTTGCCCCGGACGGAGAGGTCGCAATCGTAAAACTGTTCAAGGAGGGCGTTCCAAGAGGGGAGAGAGGGGGAGGGGTAGGTGGGGGGGCAAAGGGAAGGAAGGGAATGGTTTGTCTAGGGGGCGAGGCAAGGAACGAGAGGCTCTGCACAGGAAATTATTTATCTAAATCTAAATGCTAATGTTCTAGTTCCTGTTCTTCATAACCTTTCAGTAAGTTGTTTGTCTTGCTTGTTACTATTGCTTTTGTTACCCTACCCTCCCCTCCCCTCAAGGGCAAATTTCCCCTCGTTTATTTCCCTCTTTCATGCGTCTTAGCTGTATCGTTATATTTGGAGATAGAGATGGGTTGGGGGGTGTTGGGGGTAGGGGAGGGTGAGTGGAGGGGGGGGGGTAGATAATGACCTGACCTGACAAAGCGATTTCTTGCCCTTCCCCTTTCAGTACCTCTTGTCTTATCCTCTTTTCCTCTCCTCTTCCCCTTTTAGCTTTGGATTTCCCTTCTTTCATCCCTTATGATCTTAATGTATTTGTTTCGTTCTTTCGTTCTGTTTATTATTTCTCATTGCGTCTTCCTTACTTTCTTTCTTTCCTCTTTCTTTCTCTTTATTTTTATCAATCACTATCTTACTCTCTTGTGCTATATAATTACTATGGATACAAAGGAAGAAAGCAATACCCACAGCCACAGCATTTTTCTTTCTCCTTATACTTTCGTTGTTATTATATATAATCATTTATCACTATCATTACCATCATCATCACCATTTGTATTTTATCTTTCTTCCGCCGATCCCCTTCCTTTTCTTTATGCCTTTTTTCTTACAGTGAACATTATCATTTTTCACTGTTTCCCCCCCTTCATATTTTTTTCTTTTTCTCTTTCAAAACACTAATCCCCCTCCTTCTCCCTTCTCTCCCCTCCCTCACTCCCTATTCCCCCCCCCCAAACCTCTTCAGCCATCATTATCCTCAACGTTATTAATATCTTTCTCTTTCTCACCGTCTTGTTCCGCCATCATCGTCGATTCTGCTATTCTCCCTTACTTCATTATCTTTTATTTCCTCTTCCTCTTATCACCATCCTCTTCTACTCACCATCACCCCCCCCCCCCCAACTCCTCCTGATCGTCACCCTCGGCATCATCAGCACCATAGTCGCTATCACCATCACAACCACACGGATCTCGTAGCTACCAGTCGGTGTTTGTCAGATTAATCAGCGTCAACAAGGAGTAGAGCCCGGGGGGGGGGGGTCTGGGTAAGGGGGTAGGGGTATGAAAGGTTGGGGGGTTATAACAGGGTGAGGGGGGGGGGAGTAGAAAGGAGGATGCAGGGAAGGGGTGGGAATGGGGTTGGAAGAGGAAGCGGATGGGGAGGTGGAGGAAGAGGATGGGGAGGTAGAAGAAAAGAATAGGGAGGTGGAGGAGCAATAGAAGGATGGTGAGGTGGAGTAGGATAATGGGGAGGTGGAGGAGGAAGAGGAGGATGGTGAGTTGGAGGAGGAGGAGCTGAATGATAAAAAAAGTGGAAGTGGAGGATTTAAGGAAGGAAGAAGCGAGCAGCAGGAGGGGAAGAGGAAGCAACATAAAAAGATGAAGGAGGGAGGAGCAGAATAGATGAGGAGGATGAGAAGGAAGGAAGATAGAGAGAAGAGAACGAGACGGGATGGGATGAGAATGAAGAAAGATTATATGATTTTCCTTTCTCATTTTCTTCATCCTTCACTCTCTCTTTCTCCCCTTCCGTCTCCTCTTCACAAAACTTTTCTTCGTTTCTTTTCTCTCCTCCCCCCACTCCTCATTCTTAAACTCTTCCTCCTCCTCATTTTTCTTTCTTTCCTTCATCTAATCCACCTCCTCCTTCTCCTCCAGCTCCTCTACTAACTCTTCTGTCTCCTCCGTCACCTCCTCCTTCTCCTTCCTCCTTATTTCTTCTCCCATCTCCTTTCTTATACCTTCCCCTCTTTCTCTGCTCTACTTCTTTATTCCCTCCCCCATCTTTTTTTCTCTCTCTCCCTCTCTCTCTCTCTATCTATCTATCTATATCCATCTCTCTCTCTGTCTCTTTCTCTTTTTTCTCTCTCTCTTTCTCTCCCCCCTCTCTCATATGTCTATCTATCTATCAATCAATTTATCTATCTGTCTGTTTCTTACTTTCTCTCTCTCTCTCTCTTACTCTCTTTCTCTTTCTCTCTTTTTATCAATCTATCTACCTCTCTGTCTCACTGCCCCTCCCCTCTCTCTCTATCTCCCTCCCCCCCCCATCTCTCTCTTCCTCACCCCCTGTCTCTCTTATTTATCTATCTATGAGTCAGTCAATCTCTCTCTCTTTCTCTCTCTGTCCCACTCTCTCTCTCTCTATAAATCTCTCACTGTCTCTGCCCCCTCTCTATCTCTCTCCCTATCTCTCTCTCTCCCTCTCTCCCTCTCCCTCTATTTACTTCTCCCACTGTCTTTCTCTCATTCCTCTTCTCCTCTACCCCTCCCACGTTCTCCTTCACTTCCCCCTTCCCCTTACAACCCCCTCCCCTCCGCCTCCCTCACCCTCTTTCCCTCTGACTTGTCACTCGTGCGTGACGAAGGGGTGGTGTGGGATATGTGTAGGGAATATTTTTCTCGTTTTATTGTGCGGAGGATATTGCTGTGAAAGCAGGGAGAGGGAAGAGGGACAGGGAGGGGAGGAGGGGGTAAAGGAGGAAGGAGAGGGAGGGGAGGGAAAGGAGGGAAGGGAGGGAGGTGTAGGGAGGGGTGGAGGTAGGCAAACGAGGGAAGGGAGGAAGGGGAAGGAAGAGGGGGAGGAGGTGTAGGGAGGGGATGTAGGAAAGGAAGAGGGTTAGGGGAGGGAAGGAAAGGACAAGGGGGAAGGTGTAGGGAGGGGAGGGATGAGGGGGAGGTGAGGAGAGAGGATAAGAGTGAGAGAGAGGGAGAGATGAAAATAATATTAAAGGCTAAAGTAAGAAATAGATGCAAAGAAAGGTTGTGAAAGAAGGGGCGGGGGTATGTGGGAAGACATAGAGGGGAGGGGGGGGGTGATGTCCAGTCTAGACGAGAGGTCACGAAAAGTCATAAAGTTATCTCCTTTTACTATAACTCTTCTTTACATTGGTCTTATCTCGCCCTTTCCTTCCTTCTTTTGTGATTTGTTTGGTCAGAGAGAGAGAGAGAGAGAGAGAGAGAGAGAGAAAGAGAAAGAGAGAGAGAAGAGAGAGAGAGAGAGATAGAAGAGAGCGAGAGAGAGAGATAGAGAGAGAGATGTGTTATATGTTAAAAGATTTGACTGATAGAATAGCAAACAATACATATAAATATATCATTATCGTTACTACCATTACTATTGTTATTATCGTCATCATTATCATTATCATCATCATTATCAATATCATTATTATCATCTTTATTAACAACATCATTAAGATCATTATCATCATTATCATAATCATCGAAATGATACTTTTTCTCTTCTTGTTTTATCTATAATAAACTGTGGCGGATCAAAGAAAGAAGAAATTCCCATGGAGTGTCGACTTACTTGAGAAGAACAACAGGAACGCGAGATGTAAGAACAAGAATCTTTCAAATAACAAAAACAAGAATCTCTCAAATGAAAAGAACAAGAATCTTTCAAATAACAAAAACAAGAATCTTTCAAATGGCAAGAATAATAATCTTTCAAATAGCAAAATAAGAATCTTTCAGATGGCAAGAACAAGAATCTTTTAAATAACAAAAACAAGAATCTTTCAAGTGAAAAGACCAAGAATCTTTCAAATAACAAAACAAGAATCTTTCAAATAACAAGTGCAAGAATCATTCAAATAATAAGAATTTTTCAAATAACAAGAATGAGAATCTTTCAAACAACAAGAACAAGAATCTTTCAAATAACAAAACAAGAATCTTTCAAATAACAAAACAAGAATCTTTCAAATAACAAGAACAAGAATCTTTCAAATAACAAGAGTAAAAATCTTTCAAATGGCAAGAACAAGAATCTTTCAAATAACAAAAACAAGAATCTTTCCAAATGAAAAGAACATGAATCTTTCAAATAACAAGAGCAAGAATCTTTCAAATAACAAGAATGAAACTCTTTCAAATAACAAGAACAAGAACCTTTCAAATTACAAGAATGAGAATCTTTCAAATGGCAAGAACAAGAATTTTTCAAATATAAAGAACAAGAATCTTTCAAATAACAAGCACAAGAACCCTTCAAATAACAAAACAAGAATCTTTCAAATAACAAAAACAAGAATCTTCACAGATAATAAGCAGAAGAATCTTTCAAATAACAAAACAAGAATCTTTCAGATAACAAGAATGACAAACTTTCAAATAACAAAACAGGAATCTTTCAAATAACATAAAACAAGAATCTTTCAAATAACATAGACAGGAATCTTTCAGATAACAAGCACAAGAATCTTCCAGATAATAAGCAGAAGAATCTTTCAAATAACAAAACAAGAATCTTTCAAATAACAAGAATCTTTCAAATAACAAAACAAGAATCTTTCAAATAACAAGAATTTTTCAAATATAAAGAACAAGAATCTTTCAAATAACATAAACAAGAATCTTTCAAATAACAAAACATGAATCTTTCAAATAACAAAACAAAAATCTTTCAAATAACATAAACAAGAATCTTTCAGATAACAAGCACAAGAACCCTTCAAATAACAAAACGAAAATCTTTCAAATAACAAAAACAAGAATCTTTCAAATAACAAAACAAAAATCTTTCAATAACAAGCAGAATCTTTCAAATAAACAAAAACAAGAATCTTTCAAATAACAAAACAAGAATCTTTCAAATAACAAGAATCTTTCAAATAACAAAACAAGAATCTTTCAAATAACAAGAACAAGAATCTTTCAAATAACAAAACAAGAACCTTTCAAATAACAAAACAAGAATCTTTCAAATAACAAAAACAAGAACCTTTCAAATAACAAAACAAAAATCTTTCAAATAACAAAAACAAGAATCTTTCAGATAACAAGAATGACAATCTTTCAAATAACAAAACAGGAATCTTTCAAATAACAAAAACAAGAATCTTTCAAATAACAAAACAGGAATCTTTCAAATAACAAAACAAGAACCTTTCAAATAACAAAACAAGAGTCTTTCAAAAAACAAAAACAAGAATCTTTCAGATAACAAGAATGACAATCTTTCAAATAACAAAACAGGAATCTTTCAAATAACATAAAACAAGAATCTTTCAAATAACAAAAACAAGAATCTTTCAGATAACAAGCAAAAGAATCTTTCAAATAGCAATAACAAGAATCTTTCAAATAACAAGAGCAGGAATCTTTCAAATAACAAAAACAAGAATCTTTCAAATGGCAAGAACAAGAATCTTTCAAATAACAAAAACAAGAATCTTTCAAATGGCAAGAACAAGAATCTTTCAAATAACAAGAGCAGGAATCTTTCAAATAACAAAAACAAGAATCTTTCAAATAACAAGAACAAGAATCTTTCAAATAACAAAACAAGAATATTTCAAATAACAAGAACAACATTTTTTCAAATAACAAAAACAAGAATCTTTTAAATGGCAAGAACCAGAATCTTTCAAATAACAAGAGCAAGAATCTGTTAAATAACAAGAATCTTTCAAATAACAAGAACAAGAATCTTTCAAATAACAAAAACAAGAATCTTTCAAATGGCAAGAACAAGAATCTTTCAAATAACAAAAACAAGAATCTTTCAAATAACAAGAGCAGGAATCTTTCAAATAACAAAAACAAGAATCTTTCAAATGGCAAGAACAAGAATCTTTCAAATAACAAGAACAAGAATCTTTCAAATAACAAGAGCAGGAATCTTTCAAATAACAAAAACAAGAATCTTTCAAATAACAAGAGCAGGAATCTTTCAAATAACAAAAACAAGAATCTTTCAAATAACAAAAACAAGAATCTTTCAAATAACAAAAACAAGAATCTTTCAAATAACAAGAGCAGGAATCTTTCAAATAACAAAAACAAGAATCTTTCAAATAACAAAAACAAGAATCTTTCAAATGGCAAGAACAAGAATCTTTCAAATAACAAGAACAAGAATCTTTCAAATGGCAAGAACAAGAATCTTTCAAATGGCAAGAAGAAGAATCTTTCAAGTAGCTACTCCAGGAGCATAGTCATCGTCAGCTCATTCGCCCTCCAAGAATGAGAATTATTTGCTCGACTTTAAGCATATTCTGACAGCCTTTAAGCACATTCCTGGATGATAGATCTTCCGACGAGGCCGCCAGACTAACTTGTTCTTCTCCTCCTCCTCCATCTTGTCTTCCTCCCTTTCTTCTTGTTTCCTTCTCCTTCTCCGTATTTCTCTTCTACCTCTTCTTCTTCTTCCCCCTCTTCCCTGCTTTTCTCTTTCTGCTCCTTCCTTCTTTTCATCCCCTTTCCTCTCTTCTCCCTTTTTCTTCCTTTTCCAAATCTTCTTCTTTCTTCCCCTTTCCCTTCCTCTTTCTTTTCTTTATTATCCTCCTGTTCCTTCTCTTTATCTACCATCTCCTTCACTTTTCCTCCCTCTCCACCTCTTCATTCTCCTTCCCCCTCCTCCCTCTCTTACTCCTCCTCCTCCTCCTCCTCCTCCTCCTCTCCTTCCCCTTCTCTCACTCCCTCCCTTCCAAAACCTCTCCTCCTCCCATCCTCATCC
>NW_028234408.1:24305637-24308137 GCF_977035675.1 Penaeus japonicus
AGGGAATGCCATGATGATGATGATGATAATAGTGATGACAATAATGATTATAAGGACAGCAACAGTGACAATGAAAATAATAATTATGATAATAATAATGGTAATACTACTACTACTAATGATAGTTATAATAAAGATGATAATGTTTACAATTATAGTATTAAAGATAAAAAATATAATGTTAATGATTGTAATGATAATATCAATGATAATACTGATAATGATAATAATGATACTTATAATGATAATGAAATTCACGATAATGATAATGATAAAATTATAATAATGATAAGAGTAATTATCGTAATAACAATTATAAATGATGAAAAATAACAATACTATTGATAATGCTAATAATGATAATAAAAATGCTAATGAAAGTAAGGATGATAATGATAACGATAATACCAATAACAATGTTAATGATAATGACAATGATGATAATGACAATTACCATAATGATTATCATAATAACAATAATGATGATAATAACAACGACAATGTGACAATGATAATAATAATCATAGTAATATCAATGATGATAATGAAAATGATGATTATGATGGTTATAATGATAATAATGATAATAATACCAATACTAACTATAATGATGATAGTAATAATAACAATAAAAATAATAATAACAATGACAATTATAATAATCATGATAACAAAATAAAAATAAGCATAGAAATAAGAAGCATGATAAGCATACAGTGATTATAGTTTATTATACATAACAAGAATGATATTAACCTATTTGCTTCTAATATAGCCTAAAATACCAAGGTGATATTTGTTGCAATTGAAATAATGATGATGATATTTGATAATGATTTAGACAGCATCAGTGACAGCAACATTAATCTCTCACTCCCTCTCGCCTCCTCCACTTCCCTTCACCGCCACTTTCCTTCTCATTTCCTCCCTCCCTCACCATTCTTCAACTTCCCTGTTGAGCCCCGTTTCCTTCCCTTATTCTTTCCTTCCTCCACCCGTCTCTCTCTCTCTCGGTCTCCCCTGCCTTTCTCTTTCCTACCTCTCTTCCTCTTCCTTTTCCTCCCTTCTTCCTTTTTCGTTCCCTCTCTCTTTCCCCTTCCCTTTTTTCTCTCCTTCCCCTTCCCTTTTCCTTCCTCCTTCCTTTTCTTCCGTCCCTCCTTCTTTTATCCCTTCCCTTCCTTCTTCATTTTCCCTTTTCCTTCCTCCTTTTTCTTTCCCTTCCTCCTTCCTTGCTCCTCCCTTCTTTCTTCCTCCTTTCCCCCCTCTCCTTCCATCCCTCCTTCCATCCTTGCTTCCCCTTCCCCTTCACTCCCTCCATCCTCTTCCCTCCCCCCGTTTCCTCCCTCCCTCCCTCCCCTTCTCCTCCTCTTTCTCACCCTCTGCTTCCCCATGACTCTTTATCAGTCTTTCCCTCGGTTCTCGCTTTCTCCTGCGCCATAAAACCTCGATTGGTTGGAACTCTTCTGTTTTGTTGATCTTGATACAGACTCAAAGGGACAGATGGAAGGAAGAGAAAGATGAGGCGAGGATAGAGGGGAATGAGGAGAGGATAAGGAGGAAGAGAGATAGGGAAGGGAAGGATAATCAAGAGAGGGGAACGAGGGAGAGTAGTAGGGAAGATAAAGGATAATGATGAGAGGAGAAGGAGGAAGAGAGATAGGGAAGGGAAGGATAATCAAGAGAGGGGAAGGAGGGAGAGTAGTAGGGAAGATAAAGGATAATGATGAGAGGAGAAGGAGGAAGAGAGATAGGGAAGGGAAGGATTTTGTGAAGATGGAAGGAGATGAAAGGAAGAGAGAGAAGGAGGAAAAGAATGTAGCAGAGATAGAGGGTATTCATAAAGAAAGTAGAGGGAGAAGCAAAAGATAAACGGAAGAGAGAAAAGAAAGAAAAGGAGGTAGAGAAGGATAGGACAATGATGGAAGGTGATAAGGAGAAGAATGAAAGAAACGAGATAGGAAAGAGGAGATTAATGCAAAGATGGAAGGTGATGATGAAGAAATAAGCAAAGCAGAGAGAAAGGATGGGACAGAAATAGAGGGTTATGATGAGAAGGAAGAGAAAAATGAGACAGAAATAGAAAGTGATGAAGCAAAGGAGGACACAGGGAAAGCGAAACGAAGGATGAAGCAAAGACAGAGGCAAATAATCATGGATATGAGAGTCAAAAGGAAAAAGAAGAAATCATGAAAAAGAGAAGAAGAGAGAAAGAGGAAAAAAGAAGAGGAGACAAAAGGACGAAGAAATGTAAAAGGAAAACCGGTGAAAAAGAGAAGTAGCATTAAAATGTAATATTCTGATTGCAATACAATGGGGAAGAATAAGAAGTAAAAAAAAAAAGAAAAAAGAAAAAAAAAGAAAAGAAAAAAAAAAGATAAATTGCAAGAATAAAAACATCAAATGAGATCAAAAGAATAGAGAAAGAGGAGATGAAAGAGACAAGAGAGAGAGAAAGAGAGGGTATGTGAAACGACCTCAAGAAGAACAAAGAGATGAGGGA
>NW_028234408.1:24318137-24320637 GCF_977035675.1 Penaeus japonicus
GTCTAGCTACTGCCGTGATTAGTGGTTCTCTATGGAGTTCCGTGTGACTCTGTCTGGGCGTCAGTGGTGGCGGCCTCTTTCAATGCCATCGCTGAAGGAGGGGATTTATTGTCGGTTATGTGTTCATTGTTTAATCTATTTATTTGTTCATTTATTATTATCATCATTATTATTATTACTTTTGTTATTATTACTATCATCATTGTCATTGTCATTATTATCATCATCATCATTATTTTTATCATCATTATTATTATAATCATAATTATCATTATCATTGTTATCAATATCATTATTATCATTATTATCATTATCCTCATCATTATTTAGTCCGTAACGTTTATTGCAACATGAAGACGACAGAATCTCTCTCTCTCTCTCTCTCTCTCTCTCTCTCTCTCTCTCTTTCTCTTTATCTTTCTCTCTCTCTCTCTCTCTCTCTCTCTCTCTCTCTCTCTTTGTCTCTCTCTCTCTCTCTCTCTCTCTCTCTCTCTCTCTCTCTCTCTCTCTCCCTCTCCTCTCTCTCTCTCTCTCTTCTATATATATATATATATAATATATATATATATATATATAATATATATATATATATATATATTAATATATATATATATATATAATATATATATATATATATATATATATATATATAATATATATATATATATATATATATATATATATATATATATATATATATATATATTCACACATGAATATGTGTATGTATTCAATATTGAATAAGAATTCCTTGAGCATATATCATTGAACATATGTTTGTATGCGTGTGTATTTGCGTGTGTATTTGTGTGACTGTATGTGTATGTATGTTATTTATGTATGTGTGTGAGTTTTTACGTTTAGATGCGCCTTTATGTATTTGTATGTGTATATATGTTTGTGAGCGCACGTAAGAAAGTTCACCGGAAACAACAAAGCTTGGATATAAAGCATCGCAAGTTCTAGTCCCGTCTAAGGATTGGTATCAGGAAGGGCATCCGGCTGTGGGAATTGCTGGCATTATCTGTTGTAGAAGATACTGCCTCCCCCCTGAAGGAAAATGAATGAGGGTGGTAAAGCAGATTGATAGGTAGATGTAAGTATGATGATAAATGCAAACACCTAGATAGATAGACAGATAGATAAAAGAAGAGAGAGAGAAAAAAAAAAAAAAAAAAACATAGAAAGAGCCTATTCCTCGAAAAGGTCTGGGTTATTTTTGGGTTTCTTTGTCTCATACTTTTTCGAACTTCTCTATTTCCTCTCTTGCTAGGCTTCATATGATTTTTATTTCACTCATCTCAAACTCCTTGTGTTTCCTCTTGCTCTACTTTCTCCCCTACCTCCCTACCCCCTACCTCCACTTCCCTCTCCCTCTCTTTCTCACTTCCCCTCCCATTCATTCTTCTCCCACACCTTTCCTCTCCCTATATCCCTCCCACCCCCTCCCCTCTCGTTTCCTCCCTGTTCTTCTGACCCCTCAAACTCCCCTATCACTCCCTTCCAATCCCGCCCCCCTTTCCTTTCCCAACCCCCCTCCCTCTCCCTCTCCCACTTCCTCCCTTTCTCCTCCCCCTCCCCCAACTCACACTCCAACTCCCCCTTCCTTTCTCAACTTTCTCCCTCTCCCTCACCTACTTCCTCTCTTTCTCCCTTCCCCTCCCATTCCCTCCTACTCCCCCTTCCTTTCCCACCCCCTCCCTCTCCCTCTCCCCCTTTGCTCCCTTTCTCCTCCCATTCCTCCCTACTCCCAGTCCCACTCCCACTCCCACTCCCATTCGCTTTTCTCCCCCTTACCCCCTCCCTCTCCCTTCTTCCCTACGGCTATCGGGTTGCCAGGTTCTAATAATGTCTCCAGAATCCTGCTGGAATCAAGTTACTCTCTTGTGCCTTTCCATCATCGCAAACTTTCCTTTGTTTTCTTTTTTTCTATTATCTATTTTTCGAAACTTTTTTTTTTGGTTTTGCTTCAGATTGTTGTCTTAGGTTGCCTGCTTCTTTCTCTCCTTCATTTCCTTTTTTGTATTTTTCTTTACGTGAAGTTTTCTCTTAATCTTTATTTCTTATTTATTGATTTTCCTTCTTCCACCCTTCTCTGTTTTATTGTCTGTCTCTCTATATCTCCGTCTTTCTCTCTCTTTCTCTGTTTGTCTGTCTGTTTATCTGTCAGTTTGTTTGTCTCTCTCTCTATCTTTATAAGTCTCTCTCTGTTTCTCTGTTTGTTTCTTTGGGAATTTGTTTTGGATCTGTTCTATGTAACTTTTGAGTCACTTCTTCCCCATCTCTCTCCCTTTTTCTTTTCACCTCCATTCTCTTCTACTCATCCCTAACTCCCAACCTTCCCTCCCTTTCTCTCTCTCCTTCTCCTTCTCTTCCTCCTCATCTCATCCACTCCTCCTCTTACTCTTTTTTCTCACTTCCTCCTCCTCCTCCTCCTCTCACCTCCTATTCCTCCCCTCCTCTTCCTCACTTCCTCCTCTTCCTCACCTCCTTCTCCTTT
>NW_028234408.1:24333137-24335637 GCF_977035675.1 Penaeus japonicus
GGAGGATGAAGAGAAGGAGGAGGACGAGTAGTTGTAGTAGCAGTCGTAATAGTAGTAGTAGGAAGAGGAGGAGGAGGGGAGGAGGAGATGGAAGAAGAAAATGAAGAAGATGACGGATGAGACAAAGGCAAAAAAAGAAGAAAAAAAGAAGAAGAAATAGGGGGAGGAAGGGGAAGGTTAGGCAAAGGAAGAAGAGGAAGATGAGGAGGAGGGGGCAGAGGGAGAGGAGGAGCCGGTACAGAAGAGGAGAAAAGGGGGAATGCCCGTGAAAGGAAGACGTGAATCCAGCCACTCTCTATTCTTTGGCCCTGGAATTACGAGTGTGGCTCACGACGGCACTGGACGCCGTAACAGGGCTTCACTTCAGGGACAAGGGGAAGGGACGAGGGACGAGGGACGAGGGGGGGGAGAGGGATCGAGGGGGGGAGGGATCGAGGGGAGATGGGGGTGGGGATGGGGCTCTCGTTTGGCTTGTCTTCCTTTCATGTTTTCCTTCTTTTATTTGCCGTTATGTTTGTATGTTTGTCTCTTTCTCTCCCTCCTTCTGTCTCTCTCTCTCCTTTTCTCTCTCTTCCTTCCTTCTTCTTCGCATGTAGCACTATTCTTATCCACTTTCTATTTCCTTTTTTCCATCTCTCCATCTATTACCAACATCTTATCCTCCGCTCTTCCATTTCTTTCCCTCACTTACACTCCTGTCAGTCTTTTCGTCCCCCATTCCTCATCCTACTCTTTTCTTCTCATTTCTATTTTTCTCCTTTTTCTCTCTCTCTTTTTCTTTTCTTCTCCCCCCCCCTCGTTTCAACACCGCGTCTCGGCTGCATCTCCAATAGCCAATCAAAAACAAGTTCGACAAAGTTCGTGATGAAAGGGGGCATCCTATTGGCCAGACCGTAACACACACACGAAGAAAGAAATACGAATAAGCATATAGGTAAATAGAAATGAATAGAAAAGAAAAACGCATCATGAACCCGAATAAAACTAGAAAGAGAAAAAAAGAAAAAGAAAAACGATCGACAAGTTCTACTAACCGTTTTCTTTTTTCTCTTTTTCATCCTCTTTCTCCTCCTGCTCCGTTCCTTCCCTCGTGCCCCCCATCCTCAAACTTAAACTCCTTTCGATAATCAATAAAAAACACATTTTCGAAAACTGCAAAGGATCTAAGATTGGAACCTTCAGATTGTGCTATAATGGCGTTGTTAAAGGAAGAGGGATAGAAGCAAAAGGATAACCGAAAAAGAAGGAGGGAGATGGAATGACGGATGAATAAGGAAGAGAGGAAGAGAAAGAAGAAAGAAAGTTGACGTGTGTGAGTGTTTTTTTCAGTGTTATTCGTCCCTTCAGTTTAATTATCCTTCTAATCACCGTGAGTAAAACTTGTTGTGAGTGATCCTAAAAGCCAGGCTTCGAGGCATCATGGGATAGTTCGGTGGATTGCGAACCGTATAATCTCTAGTAATTTTGGACTCATTCGCTAGTGTGTTTTTTTCTCTCTTTTTTGCATGTATTTATGTGCATTACTGTGTATACTTGTGTGGATTTGTTAGCGTGTAGCTTTTCTGTTTGCTTATAAAAGTGTATGCGTGTATGCTTACACGAATTCATGTACGAGGTAAATGTTGATATTTACATACCAGGTTCCTAAATGCAAGTGTGTATGTGGTTCCATAGTTGTGCTTATTTAATACCCTCTAAAGTGTGGTCAAGAGGCCATTAACACCTCCGCATAGCTACAATAGTGCGGCTTGTCACTATACATAACAGGATATACTCCACTGTTACCTCCTCCATTTACGTCGTGTGTCGGTGAGTGGAAATGAATGAACGTATGTATGCGTGAATAGATTTGCGCGTGTGTGGAAATGTCTCTATGTGCAAGATTGCACAAATTTATATATATATGTGTGTATGTATGAGTGACTAGATGTGTAAGTTTGTGAAAGATGTTTGTGAAAGAGAAGACACGAGTGTATGACCTAGATCTTGATACATTTCACAAGTTCTTTCGGTTGGTATGACGAGCGTGACCTCAATTACCCTTTCTTCCCCCGAGCCGTTTCCGCCGCGACCCACTTCCTGGTCGTGTGTTTCCCCCTCTTTCTTATCAAGGGCCTCCTTTTCATTGTTCCATGTGTCCAGCTCGCGCGCCAGTCTTGTCCTGTGTCTCCGCGAGTGTCGTGGATGTCGCTTCACACGAGGAGGTGTGCGATCCCTCTCCCCTCATCCCCCTTCCGGGTTCCCCTCTGCCGGCGCATCATCTGGACTTCTGTCGCTTTATATTTATATCTATAACACACACACACACAGGCATATGTATATATATATATATATATAATATATATATATATATTATATATATATATATATATATATATACAGAACTAGTATATATTTACATACTATTTATACAAATATATATTTATACAAATATATAAATATATATATATATATATATATATATATATATATATATATATATATATTTATATATATATAT
>NW_028234408.1:24354329-24361829 GCF_977035675.1 Penaeus japonicus
ATATATATGTATACATATGTGTATATATATATAATATATATATATATATATATATATATATATATATATATATATATATATAATATATACATATATATATATAAGTGAATAAGTATAAGGAATAAGTAAAAATCTAGATCATCTTATTAATTGACTGTCTTTTCTTACAACAATATTCATGATACAGTCGTTGATATATATGTCTATTCATGTTCGCTTGCATTTGCATTACGTTAATGGCATCCTGTATGGCGCACCTCTATTTCGTTAGAGAGAGGAACAGAGAGAGAGAGAGAGAGAGAGAGAGAGAGAGAGAGAGAGAGAGAGAGAGAGAGAGAGAGAGGTGGGAGGGCGAGAAGAGAGGAGAGGAGACGAGAGAGAGAGAGGATGGGGGGGAGGAGGCGCAGACGAGAGAGAGAAGAGAGGAGAGAGAGAAGGAGAGGGGAGGAGAGAGAAGAGGATACGAGAGAGAGAGAGAGAGAGAGAGAGAGAAACGTATGTATAAAAAGGTGTAAATGAGACCAAATAGTTTCCACAAAGTAACAAACATCATTTGTTACTTTCATCAAATTTCACCAAATTACGAAAGTATTCCCCCCTTCTCTTTTATATCTCTCTCCCCCTCCCCTCTCTCTCCTCCCTTTTTCTCTCCCTCTCCCTCCCTCCCTTTCTTTTATTCTTCCTCTCTCTCTTCCTCCATCCCTCCCTCTCTCTCTCCCCACCCACCCTCTTTCTTCTCCTTTTTTCTATCCCTTCCTCCCTCCCCCCCTCTCCCTCCATCCCTCTCTTTCCCTCATCCTCTAACTCTCCCTCCCTCCCTCCCTTCCCCCATCCCCACCCCCTCTCTCAATTTCCTTCTCCCTCTCCTCCTCCCTCCCTCCCTTTCTCTCTCTCTCCCCGACCCCCTTTCTCAATTTCCCTCTCCCTCTCTTCCTCCCTCTCTTTATTTTGTGAGTGTATCCGGCAAGGTGTGCAAAGGACACGGAGTCTGAGGGCGACTTCAAAGAAGGTTTGTGCATTACTCTGGCTGATGGTAATGTCAAGGTGTCTTTGAGACGCCGGGGTTATTTTAGGTCGCCTTAAGATCTCTGTTCTGTCACCTGTTGATTTTCGTAGAGAGTGACGCTCGTTTCTATATGTATATATATGTGCATGTATATATGTATTTTTTTCACATATTACATATATCAAGTGAAATAAATTCCTAAAGTAAATATAATGAAATTGGGAAAATATAGGAATACAGCCCGTATATAGATTTTTTTCCTCTTTCCATTTTTTTCGAACATACTCATTCCCGTGATGGAACAGACAAGGGGAGAGCACAACTCTCGATCTGACGAAGCTATGTGACCTCCCGGTTCACCTTGGTCGTCTCCGTCCGCCTTCTCATCTCTCTCTCTCTCTCTCTCTCTCTCTCTTTCTCTCTCTCTTTCATTTCTATCTTTTTGTTTTATCTCGAGAAAGAGTGAAATAAGTAGATAGATAGATAGATAGAAAGAGAGAGAAAGAGAAAGAGATTTTGAAATAGATGAATAAAGAGAGAGAAAGAGAAAACTCTCACTCTCTCTCCCTTTGCGGGGCTATGCGACATAAACCACCTGCCACCTTCCGGCAAGCTCTTTTTCCACCCACGCTTATCCTTCTCTTTCTATTCATCTCTTCCTCCGTTCCTCTTTTTCCCTCTGTCGCTCTTTCTGTCTCTTTCTTTCTGTCTGTCTCTCTATCTGGCTCTGACTGTCTCTCTCTTTCTTTATTTCTCCTTTCTATCTCTAGGTTTTTGCTCGTTTTAAATATCTGTCTTTATACGTATCTATTTGCCTGTCTGATTGCTTGTCTGTTTATCCGCCTATCTGATTATCTATTTACCTATTTACCTTTTCCTCATCTTCCCGTTTCCTCTGTCTCTCTCTCTTACCTCTCCCTTTTTCTACCCCTTTCTTTTTTTTTCTCCCAGCTCTCCCCCGCTCTCTCTCGTTCTCGCTCTCCCTCTCCCTCCCCCTCCCCCCTGAATATCCCCCCCACCAGTCCTTGCAGCCACAAGTCGTTTATCAAGGAGAGAAAACTGGCTCGCATTTTATCTTTCACGGCGAGGAAATTTGCCAGTGAGAGAGGAAGTCGATGGCGGGGGGAGAGGGGAGGGGTACAGGGGAGGAGGGGAAGGACGAGTAAAGATGTGGAGGTAGGGGGGGGGGCTTCGGGGTGAGGGAGGGGGTACAAGAGAGGAGGGAAAATACGAGGAAAGGGAGGGGGAGGGACATTTGGTTGGCGAGAGGAGATAGAAAGTGGGCGGGGGGGGAGCGAGAAGGGGGGGGAGGGAGAGGGGGCGGGAGGAAGGGGGGGAGGTGAGGAGGTCGAGTGGCAGAGAATTGGAGAAACGGATGCGAGTTGCGAACGAGGAATGAAGGGGGAAACCAAGGGAGGAGGAAGGCCGCGCTCGGAGGGGCAAAGAAATTTGTGAACGAGGGGCGTGAGGAAGAAAAACGGAGGGGAACAGGGACGGGATGGAGGAGAGAATGAAAATTGAAGGACGAGAGAAAGAAACGAGGAGAGAGAGAGAGAGAGGGGGGGCGGCCTAGTTCGGCCGTAGCCCGTTCGTTCGAGATTTATCGTTTTAAGAAGAGATCGTCGAAGGGGGGTTGGGCGTGAGGCTCGTAGAGTTAGAAGAACGCCCCAAGGGAGAAAAATGGATTAGGGGTGGTAGTGGGGGGGGGGGGATGTGATGATTTTTTTGTTTTGTGTATGGTTTGTGTGGTTTCTGAATTTGGTTCTTGATTTGAAGAAAAGGGAAGGTTAAAATATATTAAAATAAAAGAATACAAAGAAAGGCGAAAAGCGCGATAAAGGGTTGATTGTTTGAAGTCTAAGGTCATAGCCTACTAAGAAGAAGAACCTCCCTCAGTCTTCATGAGGATCAACCAGTGAGTAAGGTGAGGAATTTGTGGACTTCATGGGGGAGGGAAGGAATGAGGGAGAAAAAAAAAAAAAAAAAAAGGGGAGGAAAAAAGGAGAGGAAAGAAAGAAACAAATGATAGGGGGAAAAAGGGGCAGGAGAAAAGAAAAGGAATAGAGAGAAATAAGGAGAGGGAAAAAATGAGGGAAAGAAAATGTACTCTGTTTATACTTGACTATCCATGGTTGAATGTTTTTTTGTTTTTTTTTACTGTATTTTTTGCGTGTGGTCTTGCACGTATGTTGTTTGTTGTTCTAAAAATATTTTTTACGTACATTATGGTGTTTGCAACTGTTTGTGTGTCGAGAAGGTGAAACTTCAGGAACCTATGCATAGTTAAAGCAAATAGTGAAAGTTTTATTTTTACAGAAAGTCAAGGAAGTAAGAGTTGTACGTAAGGGGGAAGTGAGCAGGATGAGAAAGAGGAGGAAAGAGAATAACACAAGGCAGGAACAAAAGGAGTAAGTGTAAGAGTCATAGCATTCAAGAGGAGGGGGAGGAGTAGGAGGAGCAAAAAGGAGGAGAATCAAGAGGAGGAGGAGGAGGAGGAGAGGGAGAAGTAGAGAGAGGAAGGGGGAGAGGGATAGGTAAAGAGAGAGGGAGAGGGAAAGAGAGGGGGAGAAGGAGAGAGAGTGGAAGTGGGAGTGGGAGAGGGAGAAGAAGAAGGAGAGGGAGGGGGAGAGGGAGAGGGAGAGGGAGAGGGATGATGATAAGAATGATGATGATGATGAGGATGAGGATGATGATGATGACGATTTTGGTGATGATAATGATGATGATGATGATGAGGAGGAGGAGATGGAGGAGTGAAGGAGGAAGAGATGGAGATGAGGGTAGGAAAAAAAATAAAGACTAGTAAAGACTATTAAGATTAGAAGAAATCCAAGAAGAAGGAGAAAGAGGAGAAAGAGGACGAGGTAAAGCAGAAATAGATGGAACAGAAGAAGTATGATTTTCAATATGGGGAAGAGACGGACGAAAATTCGAAGTCTGAGTGGAAGAAGGTTTAGGAAGAGGATGTACGATTATATGGGGAAAAAAGAGAAAGAAGAAGAGGAGGAAGAAGAATAAGGAGAAAACAAAAGAAGTATAGTAGGAAAAGGAAATAGATAAGGATAAGGAGAACTTGAAGGAGAAGTAAGAGGAGAATGAGGAGGAGGAGGAAAGGGAGAAGAAGAAAGAAAGGAGGGAGGTGGGGGGAAAGGGGGTGCAGGAAGCAACGGAGTAAACACCGTCTGAGATGTAGATCAAACGGGCAGCTAAAGTGTGCAAATTGGCATCCTTGCTTGAAGCGCTTCCTTTTTTCATTTCTAATGCTTCTGCCTTTCACAAAGTGAGTTCAGCTGGGTGTACTGAGAATATATCACGAAAATATGATACGAGCCTTCTCTCTCTCTCTCTCTCTCTCTCTCTCTCTCTCTCTCTCTCTCTCTCTCTCTCTCTCTCTCTCTCTCTTTCTCTCTCTCCTCCATCTTTTGCAGCCAAGATATAGTTAATTGGGCATATACCTGTACAAATTTCAAATCAGAGGGAGGGAATACTGATTTTTTTTCTTTTACTCGAGAAATAAATAAGGACAGTTTTAGAAGGCTGAAATGGAGTGATAAATGAGGTTGGCGGTAGGAGGAGAGCAGGGAGAGGGGGAGAAGGAGAGAAGAAGAAGTGGAGGAGAATGAGAAAAGGGAGAAGATTGGAGGGAGGAGCGGAGGAGAGAAGATGAATAATGATGGTCATGATATTAATGAAAAAGAGAATGATAGTGATAATAGTAATAGTAATAATAATAAGGATAATAATAATGATAATGATAGTAATCAAACATTATTGATAATGATAATAATGAAAATGATAATATTGATAATAAATGTAATATTAATGATAGTGATGATAATTATAATAATAACAATAACAAGGATAATGATGATAAATGGATGTATGAATAGACAGAGGTATGATTTTCTATGAAAGCGTATGTTAATTTGCATATATGTCTAATCATGCCCTCTGTAGAAAAATGTATGATTATCAATTAGCGCTAAGACAGAAAAACTACAAATAGATTACTTCAGTTTTGCTCAATTAAAAGCCTTTTGGCCAGTATACATCATTAGAAATTCTTATTTCACTTCACTAATGGGTCAGAGTCAAAAAATATTCCGGCAACTAATTATACCAATTCTTAACGATTAATGTATACTCACCGATCTCATCTTTATTTTGAGTATCTAAAAGCATAATAAGGCTTAAATTCACCTGCCACGGTCCTAATTAACTTTCCTACGCCTGGGGAAAATTCATGAGATCGCCTTGAGCATCTATACAGACTCTTTGGTCGAACGAAATTACCCAGCCCACGAGGGGAGCCTGTTAGTGAAATGTGGGTTGTGCATACCGCAGACTTTTATCGGTACAAACAATTAACCTGTTAAGGGGATGTAGATCGATCACTCTCTTACTGATAAGGATAGATATATAAGCAAAGTGACATGCATGGAAGAGGATTCCAGTTATGAAGGTACACAAGCAAGGTAGTCAAACACTAATCTAAATGTCCCATTGAAAAATATCTTCAATGTACTTTTAAAGTTTCTCCCCCTTTCCAATCACCACTTCCCCTTCCTCCTATCCATTCCAACATACACTCCATCCCTCCCAGGACCCTCTCGTCATCCTTACAGCCGGATGGAGATGGGGAGCAGATGGAGGGGGTGGGGGTTGCGGGGGTTATGAGCTACATACTTACCCAGATTTATGGGTAAAAGTTTCTGATACCAGCTGCCCAAGAGGCTTAAAATGTTAGTTCCTGGATTCCTTGTTCATGCATATATCACCTTCCTCATCCAACATCAAAGAGGCTCGCTGGGCATGTGGGTGGCCGGTGGCTGCGAAGAAGAGGGAAGTTGGTAATAAAGGAAAGGAAAAACTGATAAGACTAACAGGAAAAGGTCGCTTTCTTCATGTGAAATGCGGGTTTTTGACTTTGTTGATTGGTTATTACACCATTATTATGATATTGCTGATGTATTGCAAAGTATCTTTACAAAACATTAACAGCCTCACAAAGACACGCATACCAATACACACACATACACAGACACACACAAAAGCACACACACGCACAAGCTCACAAATACACATAAGCAAACCGTTTACCATTAGATTACGCTTGACGCATTTTTTGAATAAGGAAAAGAGGAAAATCCATCACAGCGAAAATTTAAAGAAAAAAGTTTCTTCATAACACCACTTTTAAGAGCATAGAGGCAAAAATAGCAACTCTGCATAACGCTGATGTCTGACGATATAGGTCAGGGGGTAAAGGAGATTTCATGCTTCCGTAACTTATAAATCATGGCTTACTTATGTTAATAGCGCCGTGTATTAATGGTAGTAATAGTGATGGTGATAACAGTAAGACTGATAATGATGATGGTAGCAACAACAATGGTAATTCTCCCTTCATGTCCTTTTTCTACGTATCTCTACCCCCTTTTCCAGTCATTCTCTCTTCCTGTTCCTTTTGTATGAATCTTTAGCCCCCTTTCCCTCCCTTTCCTACCCATTTCCTTGTAGCCATTCTCCCTTTCCTACCCATTTCCTAGTAGCCATTCTCCCTTCCTCTCCCCTCTGTACGTACATTTAGCTCTCTTTCCTTCCTTTCTTTATCCACCCTTTCCTTCCAGTCATTTTCCTTCCCTTTCACTTTTGTATGTTTTTTTTTATTTATTTTTTATTATTATTCTTTTATCCTTCTCCTTTTCTTTCCAGTCATTCTCCTTCACGTTCTTTTTGTATTATATTTTTTTCAGCTTCCCTTTACTTCCTTTTCTTGCCCCTTTCCCTCATATCTTCACCCATCCTTTCCCTCCAGTCATTCTTCTTCCCTGTCTCTTTCATATCAATATTTTACTCTCCTTCTTCTCCCTTTCATTTCCATTTCCCTCATCCTTCTCCAACCCTTTTCCTCCCTTTCCCTTATGTCTTCATCCACCTTCCCTCCAGTCATTCGCTTCTGTTTCTTCGTCTATTCTGTTCTTTGCTCTTCCTTCCGTCAACTCTCCCCTCCCTCCTCGCACTTCGCTACGCCTTCCTAGCCATTAGCCGGACGGTTTAAGGCCGGGGACATTTTTGCTCTACAGTTTAGCTTCTTTTTCCCCCTTCCTTTCTTTCTTTTTTCTTTCTCTCTTTTTTTAAATGCATTTTCTTTTCTCGTGTGTTTGAGTGGACGGGAGTGTGTGGTTGTGTGTGAGTGTGTAAGGTGGATTTACTCGAATTCTTTGCTTTGTTTCGTGATTGACTGTTTCCCTTTATTTCCTATGCTAAAAGTAGATAGAGAGATAGATAAAGCGAGAGAGAAGAGAGAGAAGAGAAAGAGAGAGAGAGAGAGAGAGAGAGAGAGAGAGAGAGAGAGAGAGAGAGAGAGAGAGAGAGAGAGAGAGAGCGAGCGAGCGAGAGAGAGAGAGAGAGAGAGAGAGAGAGAGAGAGAGAGAGAGAGAGAGAGAGAGAGAGAGAGAGAGAGAGAGAGAGAGAAGAAGAAGAAGAAGAAG
>NW_028234408.1:24371829-24374329 GCF_977035675.1 Penaeus japonicus
AGAGACGAGAGAGAGAGAGAAAGAGAGACGAGAGGTGGAGAGAGAGAGACGAGAGAGGGAGACGAGAGAGAGAGAGGAGAGAGAGGAGGAGTGGAGAGATGAGAGAGGGAAGAGCGAGAGAGAAGGAGAGAGAGAGAGAGTATGAGAGAGAGCGAACCGAGTGAGAGAGAGAGAGAGAGAAAGTAGAGGAGGAGAGAGAGAGAGAGGAGACGAGAGAAAGATGAGAGAGAGAGAGAGAGAGAGAGCGAGAGGAGAGAGAGAGAGAAAGAGAGAGAGAGACGAGAGCCGAGAGAGAGAGGGGCGAGAGAGAGAGGATGGAGAGAGAGAGAGAGAGCGAAGAGAGAGAGAGAAAAGAGGAGTGAGAGTGAGAGAGAGAGAGAAGAGAAAGAGAGAGAGAGATCGGTGGAGAGATGAGAGAGTGAGAGAGAGAGTGACGAGAAGAAGAGAGAGAGGAGAGAGATGGAGAGAGAGAGAGAGAGAGAGAGAGGAGAGATAAATAGATAAAGAGGGAAAGAAGAGAAAGAGAGAGAGAGAGAGAGAGAGATGAGAGAGGGGAGAGAGGACAGAAAGAGGAGAGAGAGAGGAGAGAGAGTCAGAGGAGAGAGAGAGAGAGAGAGAGAGAGAGAGAGAGGTGAGAGCTGAGAGAGATAAATAGATAAAGAGCGAGAGAAAGAGAAAGAGAGAGAGAGAGGAGAGAGAGAGAGAGAAAGAGGAGAGATGAGAGAGAGAGAGGGAGAGAGAGAGAGAGAGATGAGAGAGAGACGGAGAGAGAGAAGAGAGAGATAAAGATAAATCGTCAAGAGGGTGAGAGAAAGAGAAAGAGAGAGAGGAGGAGAGAGAGGAGAGAGAGAGAGAGAGCGAGGAACAGACGGAGCGGAGGAAGAGCGAGAGAGAGGAAAAGAGAGAGAGAGAAGAGAGGGGAGAAGGGGGGGGGGGGGGGAAAGAAGAGAGAGAGAGAGAGAGAGAGAGAGAGAGAGAGAGAGAGAGAGAGATGTATAGAGAGAGAGGACGCCCAAATTGCCGCCCAGCTGTAACCGCGGCGACAACAGCGCGGGACAACACCCTTGCAGACAAAAGCCATCCCGGCACATAATCTCCAAACTTTATCCTCCAGCCTTGTGTGCGCAACGCCTTCTCCTCCTCCTTCTTACTCCCTTTCTTCTCCTCCTCCTCATCCCCCTTCTCCTCCTCCTACTTCTCCTAATTCCCCTTTCTCCTCCTCCTCCCCCTCCTCACCATTCCCTTTCTCCGCCTCCTCCTTATTCCCCTTCCCCTGCTCCTCCTCAACTCCCTTTCTTCTCGTCCTCCTCATTCCCCTTCTTTTTCTATTCGTCCCCCTCCTCCATCCCTTTTCCAATTCCTCCGGCCCCGGCTCCTCTTCTTCCTCCTCCTCCTCCTCCTCATGACAACTTCATCGTCCTCCACATGATTCGTATGTTATCATTTCCTTCTAAACTTTTTGCAAATGGATTAGATCTTTCGGCGATCGTATCATTAAGGGAATTACTATCATTACTGAAATTCTAAAAGCAGAGCCATAGAGGCGGGGTACGGGATGAGGGGGGGGGGGTTGTAGGAGGAGGGGTGAGTGTGGTGGGCGCCCTCCCCCAATTTCTCAAGGGGTAAAGGAGGAGCGTGGGCGTCGTTTCAGCCTCTGTTTGGGGGGTTGGAGAGGAGCGACTGTCCTCACGTGGGCGGGTGGGTTGTTTGGGGTTTGGAGATCGAGGGGGTAGTACAAGTCGACCGAATCCCGAAGAATCGACATTCGAACGATGTGGAAGTCGGGGGGGGCGTGGTCGGGTTGGAAGTTAGTTGTGGAGTGGTGGGAGTAGGTAAAGTCGAAACGAGTTCTGTTGTGGAGTCCTTCCGGGAGGTGGGGGGCTGGTTTTTTTTGTTGTTTTTGCGTTGTGCGGGTTTTTTTGAATGTTTGGTTTTTTCTTTGAAGAGGGGGCGGGGCGCGGTTTGGTTGATTCTTTTTGGGTTTTGGGGTGTTCCATGGGGGGGTTTTTGGTTTTTGTTGTTTGGGTTTGGGACTGTTTGGGACCACCCACCCCCACGTGGTCTGTTGTCCTGTTTGTCTGTATATTGTCTCCCCTCTGTTTTCTGTTTTGTGTCTGCCTGAACTGGATATCTAAACCCATTCCTAAGACGATAGATTCTTTTTTTTTTAAATTATAATTTTTTTTTTATTTATTATATTTTTATTAAAGACGGTAATGGATGCCCCCTTTGGACCCCCCCCCTGTGAATTAGAACAAATGATTGGATACCAAATTGGTATGGTTAGACAGTTTGCTCGGGTTTGTTCCCTATCATTTTGTCCGTCTGTGTGGGCCTGTATTGTTGTTTATTTTTATGTATATTATTATTGCTTTTTTTTTTTTTTTAGCACAGTATCGTTGTCTTTTTGTGTATTTTATTAATTGTGTGGGATGGGATGGACCGTGTCACTTGAGTTTTGTTTTTACAGTTCTGTGAGTTTGTGCGAGTTGTTTTCAGA
>NW_028234408.1:24381829-24386829 GCF_977035675.1 Penaeus japonicus
TGTTATTGTTATTATTATTATTGTGACTATTATTATTATTACCATTATTATTAACTTTATTATTATCATTATTGTTACAAACATTGTTAACAATATCATTATCAATTTGTTTGTTTTTATCACCATCACTATCGTTATTATTATTATCATTATCTTTGATATCATTATTATCATTATTTGTTATATCATTATCATCATTATTAATATTGTTATTATTTCTATCGCTATCATCATAACTGTTTTGTTTTTAATATTAACATTATCAACATTATCATCAAAATGAGGATCACAATTATCTTTATGATCATCAAAATGAGGTCACAATCATCTTTATTATCATCAAAATGAGGATCACAATTATCTTTATTATCATCAAAATGAGGTCACAATCATCTTAATTATCATCAATATGAGGATCACAATCATCTTTATTATCATTAATATGAGGATCACAATTATCTTTATTATCATCAAAATGAGAATCACAATTATATTTATTATCATCAAAATGAGGATCACAATTATATTTATTATCATCAAAATGAGGTCACAATCATCTTTATTATCATCAAAATGAGGTCACAATCATCTTTATTATCATCAAAATGAGGATCACAATTATCTTTATCATCATCAAAATGAGGATCATAATTATCTTTATTATCATCATCATCATCGAGAGGCACAACTAAAGATTCTAATGGCGGTGAGAGGATGAACATTTTCCTACAAAGGGGGCGGACGTCCTCCTTTATTTGGAGAAAAGGGGAAGGAATTCGTCGTCACAAAGACCCAGTAGGGGGAAGGGGGGGGGGGGGTTGTAACCCTCTTTCATCACTATCATCAGAATTAGAGATGTTGTTGCTGCTAATGATAATTTTTCTTCCCCCCTTTTTTTTCTCTTTTGAGTCTTGTCATTACTCTCATTATTTGTCTCTTTATCGGCGTGTTTTTTATCCCTGCTCCTCCTCCTCCTCTTCCTCCTCCTCCTCCTCCTCCTCCTCCTCCTCCTCCTCCTCCTCCGCCTCCGCCTCCGCCTCCTCCTCCTCTTCCTCCTTTTCCGCCTCCTCCTGCTCTTCCTTCTCCGCCTCCTCCTGCTCTTCCTCCTCCTCCTCCTCTTCCTCCTTCTCCACCTCCTCCTCCTCTTCCTCCTCCTTCTTCTCCTCCTCCTCTTCCTCCTCCTCCTCCGCCTCCGCCTCCTCCTCCTCCTCCTCCTCCGTCTTCTCCTCCTCCCCCGTCCCCGCTCCTCCTTCTCCTCCTCCTCCTCCTCCTCCTCCTCCTCCTCCTTCTCCTCCGCCTCCTATTCTTCCTCCGCCTCCTCCTCCTCCCTCCGCCTCCTCCTCCTCCTCCTTCTCCTCCGCCTCCTCCTCCTCCCTCCGCCTCCTCCTCCTCCTCCTCCTCCTCTCCCCGCAACTCCCACCTCCTTCAAGACACGCACTTCCAAGAAAAAAATGAAATCTCTGAACTTAGTAAATGATGAGGAAGGGACAAAGGACAAAGGGTATGGAGACAGGAAGGATGGGAAGGATGAAGATGTAAGGGAGGAAGAAAAAAAGAAAGAAAAGAGAAAGAGGAGGAGGGGAGAAGGAAAGAAAGAGAAAAAGTAGGAGGAGGAGATAGAGAAAGAAAGAAAGAAAGAAAGAAAGAAAGAAAAAAGTGGAGAAGGAAGAGAGAGAGAGAGAGAGAGAGAGAGAAAGAAATGAATGAAGAAAGAAAAGGGAGGACGAGTAAAGAGAAAGAGAGAAAGAATGAATGAGAGAAGACGGATGAGGCGGTGGAGGAGATGGAGGTGGAGGAGCAGGAGCAGGAGCAGGAGGAAGTGCAGGAAGAGGAAGGAGAAAAAAAAGGAAGAAGAGGAAGAAGGGGGGGGAAGGAAGAAGAAGAGTAAGAAGAGTTGGAGGAGAAGGAGAAGGAGGAGGAGGGAAAAAGCTAATCGTACTCCTCGCTTACAAACAGCTAATCTCCGCCCGTTACTATCGCCTCCTCCCCCATCTCCCTCCCCCTCCCCTACCCTTACCCCTCGCAATGTGGAGCTAACACCAGGTTGTTTCCGGTATGGGTCTTGACACGACAGGAAAAAAACTTTTACAAAGTGGTCGCAACTTGACAGAAATCTCGGGGGTGTTAAGGGAAGCTTGACAGGGTGGGTGGAGGGGGAAGGAGAGGGGAGAGAGGAAGAGGGAGAGGAAAGGAGGGGTGAAAAGGAGGGAGATAAGGGGAGGAGATGAAGAGTAAGGACGAATATAAGAACACGAAGTATGAGGTGTGAGGAGATGGAAAGAGTAAGGAGGGATTAAAGAAAGAAAGAAAGAAAGAAAAAAAAAAGACACAAAAAAAGCGAGAAATTTAGTGACGGAAAGTTATTTGAAAGACGAGGTAAAATGAGGATGAAGAATGAGGACAAAAGAAAGAAGTGTGAGGACAACCTGTGAGGCAAAGGCGAGAGACCCGCGTTTAAGAATGAGCTGTGAGGCTCTTCTAAACTTCCGGGTTCACCTCATCGCTACAACGGCCCAACAGCCACGCCAAGTCGAGGGTTCTTAAAGTTCAGAATTCTCCTAACATCCATAGGGCTCGTGGCACTTATGGATTTCTCCCAAGGCGCTGGCTCGTTTTTTCCCCTCCTCATGGGACGCCTTTAAGACGAGGCAAATGTCTTCTGTGCGATGGGAATGTTAAGGAAAGGAAAATGCTCGGGAGTCATTGCAGGTTAAGTGATTTGGGCGGAGGCTGAGGCGCCGGCCCTGGCGTTGAGGCGCAGATCTGGCGTTTGCCTCATGAAGCACGATGGTCATTGTACAGTGCATAAGGAATGATAACACACAATTATGTGTACACACACACACACACACACACACACACACACACACACACGCACACACACACACACAGTAATATATATATATATATATATATATATATATATATATATATATATATATTTATATATATATATATATATATATATATATATATATATATATATATATAATACATACACATACATACATACATACATACATATATATATATATATATATATATATATATATATATATATATATATATATATATATATATATATACATATACATATATATATATACATATATATATATATATATATATATATATATATATATATATATATATATATATATATATATATATATATATATACCCACATATATATTAATATCTCGTGAAAAAACAGCAACCCTACATTTTCTAAGGTGGCGGAACGTCCCAAACGGCATCAATGACAATGAAATATGAGATAAAAAGGCCATCAAAAGCGTGCACCCGAATAAAACTGCCATGACTCATGAACTCTATCATAAAACACTAAAAAGCGGCGAAAGGGACATTAAATGGTTGTCACTAGCATTAACCAATATTTTTCAACCGGTAAGTATCCTCTCAGCTGGAAATTCAACAAGGTCATAGCCATTCTGACATCGGCTGATAAGCCTGATAAGTATAGGCCAGTGTTAATCCCTTGGAGCGGATAATCCTCATGCATATTTCTTCTCTGGTGGCTCGTTTTATACCACGGGGCTTCAGGAGCAAAGCTGAACCACTACAGAGCGAGTCCTTTCGCCTCACAGGTTTTAAACAGAATACGACGCCCGTGTCACGATGGTCTTATGTTGGGTCTTGCTTGGGTAATCGAGTGATAATTATGTCGTTAATCTCCTGTCTTGCATGGCAATAAACAGTGTCTTTTCCTTACTCATGTCGCATGGTATGAGATGAGAGTGACGTATGCACACAACAAGGAGTCCTCAAGGATCCATTATATAACTAAGACTTTCTGTTATCTATGTCTGAAACGCTCTCGTCATAATATCCTCGAAATCTGGGTATGTATGTGGTTGTGCTATCGGTCATAAACGGAATTAAATATTTCCAAACGGATTTAAAGCATGATGTTAAACACTCTACAAGTCCTTCTTTGAAAAATGGTACGTAAAGATAAAATACATCCCTAGTTGCCACTATATTCCTCATAGATAACAGACTAGTCAATCTGTTGCGATGCTAAAAATAGAGGCAGGCTTTTACCATGCTGGTAACACAAATAAGATGTAGGATGTACTAGTACCTGCAAATATCTTATCAATCCACAAACACTATTTTTCCGTATGGAAACATGGGGAAAATAATTGAACATATGCAACATACTTTAAATATGATACGAAAATTGGTAAAGACTACTCTATTCGCACATAAAATGAAAATACAAGCACATGCACAGACACACACACACACACACACACGCGCGCGCGCGCATATACATATACACTTACACACACGTACACACATTTTTATCATCTCTTTAAACTTGCCTGTATGAAAATATGTCGATATATGATTGATACATAGACGTGTTTATCAGCAAAATTAGTGATGTGTTTGCATGAAAGTAATTATAGTTCGGGGATATTTGAAAGCAGTTAATAATGAACGACTTCGTTTCGTATTTACTTCTGTAAACTTTAATTATGCGCATTGAATCATGCAAATAATGATGTTCCGCTGTGAGTCTCGCTCTGTTTACTGATGTGCTTCTTCTGATTACTTATTTGACGTCTTAACATATCGAGAACCAGCGATGTTTCATATCCATGTTCTGCTTTGGTGCAACGTTAATTCTCTCTTCTTTTATAAAGCAACTTATACAATATGCAATATAGTAATACATGATCCTGCTAAAACGCTGACTCTCGAAACTATTTCATCTGATTCAGTAACTACCATATTCTCTTCCGCTACATTTCTTTCGAAATTTAAACCCTCTCAAGGGACTTCCTGCAATGAGTCACTCGCCTCTGAACTAGCTGTCATGCTCAGACAAAGCACAGAAGTCTTGTGCATATAGGAAATATACGAAAATAAATATATAAACATTACAGCTTAATGAAATACTGACAAGCATTCCAGCTATTCTAAAACCATCCATACATAAAAGTTATATAATATCTATAATACGTTACATA
>NW_028234408.1:24416829-24419329 GCF_977035675.1 Penaeus japonicus
CACAACGCCCTGAGAGGCAAGAAAAGGTCATCGTATGAGATCTGCCCTCGATCCGGTCACCAATCCACGCCAGTTCAAGATTATTTCCATTCCATTATTGCCTCGAATGAGTGGACGGCGATAGCGGGGTGTGAGGATTGAAAGGAGGGGGAAGGGGGAGAGAGAGAATTGAAAGGAGGGGAAGGGGGAGAGAGAGGATTGAAAGGAGGGGGATCAGGATAAGAGTTAAGAGTTAAAAGGAGAGGTAGGGAGTGAGAGAGTAAATCGAAAATGGGGTTGGAAAGGAGAGAGTGAGGGAAAGCGTAGATGGAAGGGAAAGAGAAGGAAAAAGAAGAGGAGAGAATAGATGGGTGAGAGAGTTGATAGAGATATAGGGGGTAGGGGGGGGCAAGAAAATAGATAGTGGAAGAGGGTAGAGGGTAGATATACAGCCTACTTTTCCCACTTTATTTTGAGAAGTGAGTGAGTCATCCTTGTGAGTCAGCAGTGTGAATGGTTAGTGAAATAGAACTCGGGGTGGGGGGTTGTAGCGGGTGGGGGGGGGGGGTAAATCAGATATCTAGGAGAAGAATTCAATCTCATATGAATTATTTTTGTAGTTATTATTATTCATTTCATGTGATAAGGGCACGGAGTGACTCAAGGATAGATGAAGCTGGGTGGCGTTGGCAGGAGAAATAGAAGGAGCGTGAGGCTTCCATTACGGAAAATGCGTTGGAGTCAAGTTAACTGCCGAGTCTTCGCGGTGAATCCCTCCCTTGTGTTTTCCTCACATGTGCTCCGCCAGAAGAGCTTTCGAAAATCCCTTTGACCTTAACTCATTATCTATTTTTCTTTTTATTCGTATACTTAATCATTAAATCTCCTTCCCTCCAAAAAAAAAAAAAAAAAAAAAAAAATAAAAGATAAAATTAATCTTTCTCTCTCTCTCTCTCTCTCTCTCTCTCTCTCTCTCTCTCTCTCTCTCTCTCTCTCTCTCTCTCTCTATATATATATATATATATATATATATATATCAACTATCAACAAATTTCAAGACAAACCTCCCTTTATAACCTTTGTTGTTTTGAAAAGAGAGCAACAGACCTCATTAAACCACTGCCGTTATTAGTTTTATAGACCTGACGTTTTTATGGGAGGAAGGGGAGGAGAAGGGGTAGGGGTAGGGGTAAGGGTAGGGGTAAGGGTGGGGGTAGGGGTAGGAGTAGGGGTAAGGGTAGGGGTAAGGGTAGGGGTAGGGGTAGGGGTAAGGGTAGGGGTAAGGGTGGGGGTAGGAGTAGGAGTAGGGGTAAGGGTAGGGGTAAGGGTAGGGGCAAGGGTAGGGGTAAGGGTAGGGGTAGGGGTAGGGAAAGAGGGAGGGGAGGTAGGGAGGATCAGAAGGTTTAAGGAACAATGGAACATTAGCGCCAATAGTACTGTTCTTTGCGTTGCTTATTTGGTTGTTCATTTGTTTACTTTATTTACTCGGTCATTTTTAGTTAATCTATTTATCTACTATGTGTATCAACTTACTATTAATTTGTTAACTTGTTTATCAACTTATCACTTATTTTCTTGTTTATACACTCATCCTCTCCTTGACTTGTTTTCATACGCTTATGTTACTTGTTTAATCAATTTTAGTTTATAAATGCATTTGTTTATATTTATGTCTCTATTTGTTTGATTCACTCTTTAGTTAGCTTTAGTTGTTTACCTATTCATTTACTCGTATGTGTATTTATATGTTTTGTTTACCTCTTTATTTGTTTAACTGATTATCCAGATGTGAATGGAATGAAAGACTTGTTTGTGTGTTTGTTTCTTTGTTTACTCACCGATTCACTCTTCACTGATTTACTTACTTCCTTAGTAAATTGACAGTCTGCTTACTTCTTTTTTTTTTTTTTTACTAAATCATTTGCTTGTTTTTCTGTATATAATTAATATATATATATAGATAAAGATCTATCTATATATATATATATATATCTAGTGTTATATATATATATATTATAGATTGTATCACACTTCTGTTACATCTCATAAGTCGGAATTACATACGATTCCTTTCACTAACTAGTGGCTTATTTACATAGTTTATTCGCGAAATGTGCAAAGAAAAGACAAGAAGGTCCATTACAGATATATTTTTGAGCACACACATTCCCACACACTCAAATACACACGGAAATTCATTCACACACACAAACGCATACAGACACACACGCACGCACACACACACACACACACACACAAGCAAATACAAAGAAGATTTACCCAAACCAAAACCAAAATACATGAACGTAATCTGAAATATAAAGTTGGAAAGTCAAAATGGCGGTGAAAGCGGTTGCCATTTGTTTATTTATTTCATAATTTTGGTCACGTAATCTCATGCACTGAGAAAGATATTATATTGTGAGAATGTATTTTTTCGGGACTGTTTAGATTTTATTAATCCTAAGAATATATTAGTGTTAGTACTAATCAAATGACACGTAAGCTACCTTATTTATTT
>NW_028234408.1:24429389-24436889 GCF_977035675.1 Penaeus japonicus
ATGAAATAAGAGGAGGTAAGGAGTTTCAAAATAAAGTAAAAGAATTAACTAAACCCCAGCAGATATTCTTTACTAAACTACCTAAATTTCTCTCTTGAATGAGTCCCGCCACTTAAAAGCCAAAAAATGGACAACGCAATTCAGAAGATTTCAAATTCTTTTATAAATTTATTTATCTATTTTTATTTTTCAAAGTATCTCACTGATAATGAAGGCTCCTATCCACGAGGCTCCTATATTTTGTTTTATCTTGCGAGCATGAGGTGTGTTCAAAATTTATGAGGGCGCTTATTTATCCTCTTTTGTTTCCACCCTGACCAAGTGGCTACCGATGCATTATATACACATATTTCCTTTAATTATCAGTTGAAAGACTGTCAGAGCCTGACGACTGAAAACATTTTACTTCTTCATGCAGGTTACTATTCTTCCAAATTTCTTACATATTTTTGCAGCCTCATGAGTCCTTGCACATCACATGTCCTGGGATATCCTCGTACATCAAACTTCCCATACGAATAGAACACACTGGCACATCATGTTTACGCCCATACGAGTCGGACACCCATGCACACAAAAAAGGACACCTCTGTTCACATATCCATACGAAAAGGACACCTTTGATTACATTTCCCCACGAATATAACAACACGGAGCACATATCAACACGAATAGGACGCCCTTGACCACACTTCCACACGAATAGGACACACTTGAACGCTAGTAGGACACCCTTGCAAATCATACGCCTTCACATGACACTTCCACCCTTAGGAATAGGAAGTGACTCCCCCCCCCCACTCCCACCGTCAGCCTCGCCCCGCTCGCTCCCGCTACAGCAGCGTCAGCAATAACATTTTTTTTCTCTATTTACTCCCGCCCACGAGCTGACGGAGTGAGTGTGTTTACGGCCGTGTGGGCGGGCGCGTCTCTGCCTCTAAATATCGTGTGGGTGGAAGTGTTATGGCGACTGTCTGTTGTCAACTGACCTTTGGTGGAGGCGCTTTCATTAGGGATATTGTTTCAGTTAGGCAGGCACACACACACACACACACACACACACACACACACACACACACACACACACACACACACACACACACACACACACACACACACACACACACACACACACACACACACACACACACACACACACGAGGGTGTGTATAAAAATACTAGAAAATAAAAACACAGAAATAAAAGACAAACAGAGAACGCAACTGAAATGTTATTTTCCGGATTCGGTCCAGTATTCGAGCGGGGAGAATGAAATGCAGAAAATTGTTAGCGAAAATAGGCGTAATTGCCACGATCACGAACGACGTAGTTCAGTGTCGGTGAAACTCAGGAACTCATTAAATTTCGGTTTCCTTCTGTGTCCGAAGACTTTCCTAAATGCATCGATTGGGAAAATACGGCGATGAACAAATTATTTAGAAATTTGTTTGATGTTTTTTTTTGTTTGTTTGTTTGTTTTTGTTTTTTACCCTTATTTCTATTATAGATGCCTTCAAGATACGAACATAATTACTCTGTAGAATACATCATATCATAGATTACACTCTATATAATAGTATAATCCCTGCATTTATATATCAAACCCTGCAGCCATAGAGTATAATCCCTTCATCGTCACGATTTGGGTCTTGCTGTGATTGCGCGGGTGTGGGCGTTGGGTGCTGGCGGCCATGCTTGTTGCGCTGGACGATGGGAATTAGTTATGCATTTTTGTCACTAGGTGGCGTACGTTAGAGAAGGATATGCAGATACATATCTTATCTACTCTTTGTTAATATATGTATGAGGTTATGAATTAGCAGACTCTGGCTATGTAACAACAATTGAACTCAATGTAAATACATAACAATTTCTTTCTCCTGTTGCTGAGCATATTCACGGATCAAAAAGCTTGCTCCTATATGAATAAACTTATACATGCGCATACACATATACACATACATTTGTTCACGTGTATGCATGCTCGTTAGAACCCAGTAACTTCAGCCATCCCATCAACTTCATGCATTGCCTCTGGCGAAACTTAATTACCCATCTCGGCTTTTAGTGACGTCACCTTATGAGTCATCCAGATCTGAGGGGTCAATGACCTCTCAGCATCTTGGAAGTTGGAGGAAGGAAAAGGAATCCTCCTGGTAGACACGCGGAGATAGAACTGACATAGAATGGTTGAAAGGTTTCTGTAGTGGAATGTTGAGGTGAAAAATCCTTGTTTATGAATGTATGTATTTGTGTATGTAATTAAAAGTCGTAAAGAAATATATTAGGTAGATGAAAAAAGGTAATGGTAATAAAAACATGCGTATATAGAGATAACGATTTTAATTAAAGATGAGAAATGCATGGTCTGATATTTATGCTATAGATAGTTACATGTTCCCTATCATATACAAACTCTCTCTCTCTCTCTCTCTCTCTCTCTCTCTCTCTCTCTCTCTCTCTCTCTCTCTCTCTCTCTCTCTCTCTCTCTCTCTCTCTCCCTCTCTCTCCCTCTCTCTCTCCCTCCCTCTCTCTTTCTCTCATTCTCTCTCTCTTATTCTCTCTCTCTATATATATATATATCTATCTTATTCTCTCTCTCTCTCTCTCTCTCTCTCTCTCTCTCTCTCTCTCTCTCTCTCTCTCTCTCTCTCTCTCTCTCTCTCTCTCTCTCTCTCTCTCTCTCTCTCTCTCTCTCTCTCTCTCTCTCTCTTTCTATCTCTCTCTCGCCTCCTCTCTCTCTATGTAAAATTATAGTGATAACAATGAAAAACCATATATGGAGTTAACGATTTTAATTAAACATGAGATATCCCTGCACGACTATTTATAGACGCATACACACACACACACACAAACACACACACACACACACACACACACACACACACACTCTCTCTCTCTCTCTCTCTCTCTCTCTCTCTCTCTCTCTCTCTCTCTCTCTCTCTTCTCTTTCTCTCTAGTCTATCTCCCTATTTGCATAATGCTCATTTAAGTGAGCATTGGCAGCTCCTTCGTGATAGTCTAGAGAGCGAAGGACATCCTTCCAAGGACAGACAAATAGCATACAAAGCACATGCGATTACACATTCACACGCACATATACTTGAACACACACACACACACACACACACACACACACACACACACACACACACACACACACGTCACTGGCTTACATTGCAGTTAAAAAGGGCGACGGCGGGTGGACGTGCACATAGTGATTGCACAGTTAATCAGTCGTGGGTGTGCAATGTGTTAGGGATGAATCGGAGTATAGGAACGTGATGGAAAAAATGGTGGGATATTCTTCCCTTTCCCTCTACCCATTATCTTCTCCTTTCTGACTTCCTTTTACTCCTCTTTCCCTCCTCCCCTCTGTCTGCTCTCCTTCCTCCTCGTCCTCTTCCTCGCGTTTCTTTACGCTCTCTCTCCTCCTCTTTTTCCTACCCTTTCGCCTTCCGTGTCTATCCACCTTCATCCTTTCTCCTTATCCCCTGCTTTCTTACTCCCTCTTCCTCTCTTACCCCCTCCTTTCATACTCTCCCCACTCCCTCCCCAATTTCCTGCTCTCTCCATTCTTCTTTTACTCCCCTCTCATCCGCCCTTTTTCCTACCCAATTCTTTTCCTATCAGCCCCTCTATATCCTTTTTTCCTACCCTTTCCCCTTCCCTCCCCTCTCTTTTCCCCTCCCCCTCTTTCCCCCACTCCCTTCCTTTTCCTCTAACCATTTTCTTTCCTATCACTCCCTCTCCCTCCTTCCTTTCCTACCCTTGCCCCTTCCCTCCCCTCTCTCTTCCCCTCTTCCTCCCCCCCTTCCCTCTCCCTCTCCCTCCCTGTGAACACACATCTGATGTTTACCAATCAGGAACTAGTAAACAGTTGACTCAGCTGATAGGAGGATTCATGACACTGCACTCCTCTCTTCTCTCTCCTCTCGATTTCTCTTTCTTTTCCTGGTTTATTTGTCCTTTTTCCTGGTTTATTTGTCTTTCTTTTACTTATTTATTTCCCTTGCTTGCTTTTCTAATCCAGCTTTTCTGACTGGCTTTTCGGCTGGCGGACTTCTTTTCCCAGCCTGCATTTCCGTCGTTGTGTTTAGCTTGTCTTTCCTATTTGTCTGTCTGTCTCTGTGTTTCTCTCTCACCCTCTCTCCTTCTCTCTCTCTATCTCTCTTTCATTCTCTCTCTCTCTCTCTCTCTCTCTCTCTCTCTCTCTCTCTCTCTCTCTCTCTCTCTCTCTCTCTCCTTCTACACCCCTTCTTCCCGTTCTATACCCCTCCCTCCCTTCCCCTCCCTTACCCCATCCCCTCTGACGCCCTGATTTAGCTGTGTGATTTTTGGATTAACCGTTTGTTCATCTGAATTCTCGCGTTCAAGCTGGATCATTTGTGTTTTTTTTTTTTTTAAATATACAGCCTTCATTACTCTACGGTTCTTTTTGTTTCATTACTTTCGTGTTTTCCTACTCCTTCTCCCCCCCCCTCCACTCTCTCTCCTACTTCTCCTCTTCCTCTACCTTCTCCCCTTTCCCATATTTTTCCCTCTTTCCTCCTACCCTTTTACACAATAACCCCCTCTTCCCTCACCCCTGCTCCTTAACCCTTCCCCTCTCCACCCACCCCTTAAACACTACCCCCTACCCGCTACTCCCTACCCCCTACCCCCTACCCCCTCGCCCCTCGCCCCTCGACCCTCGCCACTCTCACCCCCCCCCCACCCACCCCAGAGTTCATCTCTCCGTTTCACAAATCCTCATTCACTTCTGTGTTGTTTATCGCCGGCTGATATCGCTCGCTGATCGCCGGAATAATGCGATTTGCCGATTCTAAGCGAAATGGCTGACGGGTAAGGCGGCGTGTGGAAAAGGGGGTGGGGGGTGGAGTGGGGAGGGGGAGATGAACGTTCAGAAGTAGAAGGAAGGGGGATAGGAGGGAATGGGGGAGAAGGAGATGAGCGATTAAAGATAGAGGGGCGGGGGAGGGGAGGGTGCGGAGGGTGAGGGGAAGGGTGGTAGAGGGAGGGAGGGAGTGGGGAAAGGGAGATGAATGTTCAGAGGCAGAGGGGTGGGGTTGGAAGAGGGAGAGGGGAGGAGAAAGTAAGGAGAGGGTGCAGTAGGAGGGAGAAAGGAGGGAGGGAGGGAGGGGGAGGAAGGGGAGAGAAAAAAGGGAGGGAGGGAGAGAGGGATAGAAAAAAGGGTAATGTGCGAGGGGGGAGGGGGGAGGGGGAGGGGAGGAACGCGAAATGGGGAAGAAGTAGGGGGGAGGGATAGGCAGGGGTACTGTGGGGATGATGGGTGTGATAGAGGAAGAGAGAGAGAGAGAGAGAGAGAGAGAGAGAGAGAGAGAGAGAGAGAGAGAGAGAGAGAGAGAGAGAGGGAGAGAGAGATCTGATCTTGATTTTGATAAGTTTATCCACGAATAAGCAGAGGAAAAGAGTGAGTGAAAGGAAGAACAAATTACCAAGCGAAAAAAACAACAACTAAACATCCAAACAAACAAACAAAACAAATAAAAAATGCAGAAAACAAATAATGAAAACATATAAACTAGAAAATCAGACATGACGAAAATCACTCTTACACCCGGTGACATAAGGGTGAGATTCCCCACCTCCCCCCAGTCCCAAGAGCTTCAAGTTTGTCTCGAAGAAATATCTGCAAGTGATTTACAAAACGATCTCCGTGATTTCTCATCTTTCGGAGCGAGTATTTGTTTCACTGTCTGGTCGTTAACAGCGAATGTCTGTCTGTCAGTCAGTCTGTCTGTCTTTGATATGGATTGTCTGTCGCTGTTGATCAGATTGGTGTGTCTTTGGAGTAGCAAGGATATATCTTTTATTTACATGGTTTTCTTTTATTACTCTTTTTCTGTAGTGTTTTTGGAATTATTGTGTATTTTTTCTGTGTTAATCGGGGTATTCATCTTGTGTGTGCGTGTGTGTGTGTGTATGTGTGTGTGTGTGTGTGTGTGTGTGTGTGTGTGTGTGTGTGTGTGTGAGTGTGTGTGTGCGCATGTTTGTGTGATAGATGATCTGTCATATTAATCGGCTTTGCTACTATCTTTCTGTCATTTTCCTCTTGTTATCTGGCTGCACTGATCCCATTATAATCACATAAATCTTCTGTTAAGAAATTACATTATGTATTCATAATTTATATAATGATACATAATATATTTACATAATAATCTTCTGTCAAGGGATTACATTATGTACACATAATTCATCAACACACACACACACACACACACACACACACACACACACACACACACACACACACACACACACACACACACACACACACACACACACACACACACACACACACACACACAAACGCACGCACGCACGCACAACCCAACCATCTACATGCGACAGCTGAAACACACATACACAAACACACAGCCGTTCGTGTAAGACCCACATCGTTTTCGGATCGACCCAAAGAGAACACGCGGATTCCATCTGCTTCGCCCCAAACGAAGCAATGAAACAGCGGATTTACGAACCGGAGAGATCCTGTCTTGGGGAGAAGGTGGGGGAAGGGGGGAAGGGGGGAGGGGGCAATGCAGTTGGGAGAGATGGAGAGTGGATGGGGAGAAGGCGAATGAAATTGGGAAAGAGAAAGGTGGGAGTATTATTTGGGAATCATGTCTTAGGAGGAAGGGGGGGGGGAGGGTAGGGAGAAGGGGTCAGTTGGGAGAAGGGGAAAGAGGGAGAAGGGGTCGGCTGGGAAGAGGAGGAAAGGGGAGGGGGGAGGAAAAGGACAAATGGGAGAGAAGGGAGGGAATATCTAAGAATCCTGTCATAGGGAGAGAGGGTGAGGGCACGAGAGGGGAAGTGGGGCAGAGAGATCTGAGAAGAAGGGAAAGGAGAAGGGAATATAAGAGGATCGAGAAGGAGAGAAGAGGAAAGGAGTATGGAGGAGAAAATGAAGGAAGGCAAGTGAAAGAGGGCAAAGATTGGAAGAAGTATAGCAAGATGAAAAAAATTGTAATCGTGATATTACGAATAGAATGGTTTTATGATAGAGGAAATAATATAATATACTGGTAGGTCCGTATAAACTCATACACAGTACATATAAAATCATATGAATATTGATGCATATTACTATATATATATATACATATATATATATATATATATATATATATATATATATATAGATAGATAGATAGATAGATAGATAGATAGATAGATAGATAGATAGATAGATAGATAGAAAGATAGATAGATAGATAGATAGAAAGATAGATAGATAGATACATACATAGATAGATAGATAGATAGATAGATACATACATAGATAGAAAGAGAGAGAGAGAGAGAGAGAGAGAAAGGGACAGAGCAGAAGACCGACGAGCAAGCAAGCAGGCAGACAGGCATTGCGCAAGAGACAGACACCACTGAACTCTCTGCTTGTTGATTATAGACTCCAGTCTCCTTTGCCTTCTCTATTTGAGTTCCTCCCCCGCGGCGTGGTTAACGGTTGGT
>NW_028234408.1:24441889-24443408 GCF_977035675.1 Penaeus japonicus
TTCTTCCTCCCCTTCCTCCTCCCCCCCCCCCCCCCCCCCCGCTCCTCCGCCTCTTCCTCCCCCCCCCCCCCTACCTCTCCCCCCCTCCTCCTTTCTTCTCCTCCTTCCCCTTTTCCTTTCCTTCCTTCCTTCCTCTTTCCTCACCCCCCCCCCCACCCCTTTCTTCTTTTTTCTTTTCCTCCCTACCCAAACCCCTAACCCCACCCACCCCCTTTCCTCATGTCCTTCCTCCCTCCACCTTTCCTTCTTTACTTTACATTTAAACATCCCTCCTCCTCGCCGCCCCTTCCTTTCCCCTCCTTCTCATTCCTTCGCCCTCCTTCCTCTCCCCTACAAATAAAAAAAAAACCTAACTCTTTTCCTCCTTTCCTTGTCCTGTCTCCTTCCCTCCTTCCCCAACCTCTATCCTTTCCCATCGCTTCCTCCTTTTCCCTCTTTCCCTCCCTCTCTATCATTCTTTTTCGTATTTTTCCCTCCCCTCCTTCTATCTTCCTATCTATTCTTTCCCTCTCTACCATCCATCCCTCCGTCCCTCCCCTCCCCCACTTTCTTTCTTCTCCTCCCTCCATCCAATCCCTTCTTTTTTTGTCCTCTTTTTTTCCTCCCTTTTCCCTTCCTCCTAATTCCTCCTTCCTTTTTCTTTTCCTCCCTCTCCCTCCTCACTTCCTCCCTTTCCCCTTCCATCTTTTCCCCTTCTCCCTTCCTCTTTCCTTCTCCTCTCCCCTTCCTTTCCCTCCCTACTTCCTCCCTCTCCCCGGCCCCGCCCCGCGCCTTCCTTCCCTTCCCTCACATTCTTCTTTTCTCCTTCTTCTCATTCGTCCCTTCTTCTATCTTCCCTTTTTCTTCCCTCCCCTCTTTTTTTTTCTTTTCTTTCGTTTCCCTCCACGCGTTTCTTCCTTTCCATCCTCCCTCCCCCTCCACCCCACCCATCCTTCCTCCCATTCTTCTATCCCTCCGTCCTTTCCTCTCTCCCTCCTTCCTTACTTCTTTCCGTCCGGTTTCCGTCCGCCCGTCAGCCCCCCATCCCTCCTCTCCTTTCCCCTCCCCTCCTTCTTCCCTCCTTGAAGGCCCTCCCTCCCTTCTCCTTTGTACCCTCCACAGCCTCATCTCCATCCCCCCTTAACACCTAACCATGCCTCGCCCAAACCATATTACGCTCATCGTCAGCCACTAAACATTCCAACCATTCCGCGCATGCCATTCCCCTTCCAGTTCGAGATACGCGCAACACGTGGGGTGTCGTGACGGAGGTGGAGGGGGGAGGGGGAGGGGGTAGAAGGAGGAGGGAGTGGAGAGTGGAGGTGGTGGAGGGAAGGGGGAGTGGAGGGTGGAGGGGGTGAAGGATGGAGGTGGGGGAGGATGGAGAGGGAGGAGGGTGGATGAAAGGAGGGGTGGAAGGAGGAGGGAGGGGAGGGGTGGAAACTGGAGGGAGTTGAGAGTGGAGGAAGAGTTGAAGGATGGACGGGGGATGGAGCAGGGAATGAAGGGAATGGAGGGTAGAAGGGACAGAGGGAGTAGT
>NW_028234408.1:24448508-24458508 GCF_977035675.1 Penaeus japonicus
TGTCCCATCCTCTCCTTCCCTCCCTCCCTCCCTCCATCTCTCTAGCCGTGTCCCCTTCTCTCTTTCCCTCCCTCCCTCCCTCCATCTCTCTAGCTGTATCCCTTCTTTCCTTCCCTCCCTCCCTCCATGTCTCTAGCTGTATCCCTTCTTTCCTTCCCTCCCTCCCTCCCTCTATCTCTCTATCTGTGTCACCTTCTCTCCTTCACTCCCTCCCCCCATCTCTCTAGCCGCGTCCCCTTCTCTCCTTCCCTCCCTCCCTCCCTCCCTCCATCTCTCTAGCCGCGTCCCCTTCTGTCCCTCCCTCCTTCCCTCCCTCCATCTCTCTATCTGTGTTCCCTTCTCACCTTCCCTCACTCCCTCCATCTCTCTAGCCGTGTCCCCTTCTCTCCCTCCCTCCTTCCATCTCTCTATCTGCGTCCTCTCCTCTCCTCCCCTCCCTCCCTCCCCCCATCTCTCTAGCCGCGCCCCCTTCTCTCCCCCTTCCAGCCTCCAACACAAAGCTGTTATCATCTCCCTAAGCTGATGATCTATCACCATCTCATCCTTTTAACAATACCTCTACATCTCCATTTATCAAGCAACCTGGATATTCATCATCTGTTTTTTCTTTTCTCTTTTCTGCTTGGTTTGTTGTATATGTTTTCTTTTTTTCCCTTTTTTTTCTTCTTTTTTTAGTTTTATTTACTCGTATACATGTTTATCAAAGTGATTGTGTAGGTAATTTTGACATGCATTTTGCTTTTCTTTTGTGTTAGTTGTCTTCGGTCTAAATTTTTCTTTACTTTTTTCTCCCTCTCTCACTCTTTTCTTCACTTCTCTCACTCTTTTCTTCATTTCTCTCTCTCTCTCTCTCTCTCTCTCTCTCTCTCTCTCTCTCTCTCTCTCTCTCTCTCTCTCTCTCTCTCTCTCTCTCTCTCTCTCTCTCTCTCTCTCTCTCTTTCATTCTCTCTCTTTGCCCCCCTCTTTCTTTCTTTCTTCATATTTCATTCTCCCTGTCATTACTCCTTTCCCTCTTTAATATTTTTCCCCCGTTTCTTTACTTCTCTTCTTTCTTCTTCTTTTTCTCATTTTTCACTTTATTTCTGTCCTCCATTCGTATGCTAAATTCCTTTTCTGTATGAATGCCTCATTTTCTTTAATTTGATTTTCACCTTAATTAAAAAGATGGTGATGGGAGTGTGTGTGTATTTGTATGTATGTGAGTAAGAGAGATCAAAGACAAGTAATAGTAACAGTAATAAAATGAGGATGCCAATAAAGATAATTTAAAACTTTATTGAAAATAATGATAAGAATCATATCAACGACTGAAATATTGACGATGATAATGATGAAGTGTACTATATTTTCTAATACTAATGCTATTAATAATGAATACGTCAATAACAGTAGTAATTATGATAATGAGGACAACAATACCGATAATAATAATAATCACTATGTACCATTGATAATGATAACAACAACAACAATAACAATGATATGATTGATAACAACAGCAATACTAATAATAACTTTGATAAGTAAGATAAAAGAGAGAGACAGAGAATTAGAGTAACAACATCTCACGTCACGACCATCATGATTTTTTTCCACCTCTCTCTCTTCTCCCTTCCATTTTTTTTTTCTTCATTCGGTTTCTATTCATTTGTTACGTGTCACGTCCCGTTTCGTTTTGAGTCGGACGCTTTTCAGATCATTGCGTCCCACTCCGCCCCGCCTGTCTGCCCCGACGAGCGTCACGTTTCGCAATTCAGCGCTCAGCCTCCGTGACCTCGCTCCTCGTTTATCATTTCTTTTCTTTTTCTCTTTTCTTTTTTAATTGTTCGTTTCTCATTTCTCATCTCCTCTTTCTTTTCATGTTTCCCTTCTTTCTACCTTCTTTATGATTTCTTATGTCTTATTTTTTCCCTTCTCATATTCCATATAATTCCTCCTTTCTCATCTCATTTCTCCTTGCTTATTTATCAGTTCTGCTTTCTCATCTCTCGTTTAGAATCTTATGGTTTCCTTTTTTCTTTCTTTCTCATTTTCCGTCTTCTTCTTTTACCCTATTTTCGTCTTCCTCTTACATCATGTTGTTTTCTTCATCTTCTCTCCCATCTCCGTCTTTGCCTTCATCTTCTTCCCCTTCTCTTTACTCAGCCTCATTCTTCTTCCACTTCACTTTCCTCGGCCTGTTTTTTCTTCTTCTTCCACTTCTATTTCCTCTGCCTGTTTCTTCTTCTTCTTCTACTTCTTCTCTTTCCTCTGCCTTCTTCTTCTTCTTCTTCTTTATGTTCCACGTCTCTTTCCTCTGTCTGTTTCTTCTTCTTCCACTTATCTTTCCTCTGCCTGTTTCTTCTTTTTCTTCCACTTCTTATCTTTCCTCTGCCTTTTTCTTCTTCCTCTTTTTCATCTTCCACTTCTCTTTCCTCTGTCTGTTTCTTCTTCTTCTTCCACTTATCTTTCCTCTGTCTGTTTCTTCCTTTTCTTCCACTTCTTATCTTTCCTCTGCCTTTTTCTACTTCCTCTTTTTCATCTTCCACTTCTCTTTCCTCTGTCTGTTTCTTCTTCTTCTTCCATTTCTTATCTTTCTTCTTCATCCACTTCTTCTCTTCCCTCTGCCTTTTTCTTCTTCTTCTTCTACTTCTTCTCTTTCCTCTGCCTTCTTCTTCTTCTTCTTTATGTTCCACGTCTCTTTCCTCTGTCTGTTTCTTCTTCTTCCACTTATCTTTCCTCTGTCTGTTTCTTCTTTTTCTTCCACTTCTTATCTTTCCTCTGCCTTTTTCTACTTCCTCTTTTTCATCTTCCACTTCTCTTTCCTCTGTCTGTTTCTTCTTCTTCTTCCACTTCTTTTTCCTCTGCCTGTTTCTTCTTCTTCTTCTTCCATTTCTTATCTTTCTTCTTCATCCACTTCTTCTCTTCCCTCTGCCTTTTTCTTCTTCTTCTTCCACTTCTTTTTCCCCCTTTTGAAGGTCGTGACGATATGGCTCGTCCTGTTGGCAGAAAAAGGCGAAAAAAAACGAGGGAATGATGATGATGACGAAAGAGAGTGAGGAGGAGGAGGGGGAGGGGGGGGGGGGGAGGAAGAAGGGGAAGGAGAGAGGGATGGGGTGAAGGAGGATTAGGATTAGGAGGAGGAGGAGGAGGAGGAGGGAGTAGAAGGAGCATAAGGATGATGGGGGAGGGGAGGAGGAGGAGGAAGAGGGAGAGGGGGAGGGGAGGGAGAGAGGGAGGTGGAGGTGGAAGTAGAGGAGGAGAAGAAGGAAGAGGAGGAGGAAGAGGAGGAGGAGGAGAAGGGGAAGGGGGAGATGGAGATGGAAGTAGAGGAGGAAAAGGAAGAGGAGGGGAAGGAGGAGGTAGAGGCGAAGAAGGAGGAGGGGGATGGAAGGGGAAGGGAAGGGGAGAAGGAGGAGGGGAGGGGAGGAGGAGGGGAAGGGGAAGTCGAGGGGAGGGTAAGGGGGAAAGAATTAGGAGGACGAGTAGAACAGGGTAAGAGTAGGAGAAGAAGAAGGAGGAGGAGGAGGAAGAGGAAGAGGAGGAAGAGAAGGAGGAGGAAGAAGAGGAGGAAGAGACGGAGTAGGAACAAGAAGAAGAGGAGAAGGAGGAGGATACGGAGTAGGAACAAGAGGCAGAGGAGGAGGAGGAGGCGGAGGAGGAACAAGATGAAGAGGAGGAGGAGACGGAATATGAACAAGAGGAAGACACACATGCACACACTCTTCTTCCCCATCCTCTTCCCCGCCTTTCCTCCCTCCTTCCTCATTCAATTCCCATTACCCACCCCCTCCCCCGCTCTCCCTCCCTTCGCTCCGCCGGGGAGTGACCAGCGACCCCGACAAGCAATGTCAGAATATCCGAATATTCGAGGCACGCTGACGGAGGCGGGGGCGAAGCACGCTCGGGTTCACGCTGGGTTCGCGTCTTCTCCCATCCCAGGAGGGGGCAGGAGGGGGGGAGCAGGGAGGGGAGGGAAGGGGTGGAGGAGCAAGGAAGGAGGGGGAGGAGAAGGGGGAGTGGGGAGAGGTAGCGGAGGAAGAAAAGGAGGAGAAAGGAGGGGAGGGAAGGAGGGAAAAGGAAGGTAGGGGGAGGAGAAGGGGAGTGGGGAAAGGGAGGAGGAGGGAAGAAGTGGGACGATAAAAGGAAGGGAAGGGAAGGGTGAGGGAGGAAAGTAGGGGGAAAGAAAGGAGAAGGATGGAGAGGGGGAAAGATAACATGGCTGGGAAGAGGCAGAGGGGAGAAAAGAGGAAATCTGTCATAAAGCTGTGTAAAGAAAGATCTATGTCTGTCACTTTGTCTATCTACGTTGCTATCCACCTGAACATGTAAATATATCAACAAACATATATCCACATACCGAGTACACACAAAAGTACAATCCGCCAGGTGTGAAAAGAAGACACACCTTTTAGCCAGTAAGGGTTAAATGGTTGGTGTATCTGACTAGAGTTTTACGTAAAAGAGTTACATGCAGATGTCAATTAGCATGTTTTAGTCAGTTAGATGTGAGGCATGTATCTATACTAACTACAGTATTTTTACATAACCATTAAGTTATTACAAGTGATAAGTTGAAATGGAAGTACAACAAATTTATGACATGACAAAGTATCTTAGCCCATACAATTTCCCATTCACGTGTTTATAAATGATTGATGACGTTCTTACTATACTATACATCATGCATGCTATACATACCATGGAGAAAAGGGAGTAACTCAGGGTGTGTGATAACGGGGAGGGAAGAACGAAGAGGAAAGTGTTGAGGGAAGAGAGGGCTATGAGAGTAAGAACCGATGTATTACAAATGTTATAATGATGAATAAAAACTGGGTTAAGATTGCTCTATTAAAGACTTGGAATAATCGAACCAGGGAAATAACTGGCTTACGAAAGAGGGGTTCGGATCCCATAGAATAATGTATGGTGACTTTCAAATACCTTGATATATATATCCATGGAATCTATAGTATATCAATCTTTGTATATACTTTACTCTTACATCTACACGGTGGACACCTCTATCCACATATGTGATAATATCATCATAAACGGAGACTTAAATGTGGTCTGAAGATTACTCTCAATTGAAATCGAAAATCGGAAATTCGAGGATCCCCGCCAGCCTACAGGTTGAAGTGTATAGAGAAGGAGAGAAGGGAGGGAGGTATAAACATGAAACCACGCTACGATTTCTTAAGATTTGAGGCTGTGTATGGGTGTGTGTGTGTGTGTGTGTGTGTGTGTGTGTGTGTGTGTGTGTGTATGTGTGTGTGTGCGCTGTATTTCCCCGTTTCTTATGTAGAATCTGGTTGGCATTTGACTAGTGAGTTAATGCTCGAATTACACTTTTCGTTGGATTGTTATGAAAAGGGAGATATAATACCAGAAATATATATTCACATTTCTAGGAAACTGGCGTGAAGCCTGAGGGAGGATATTTTTAATTTTGTTGATACAGACCTTCGAATGAATTATTATACAAACACGTGATACCTTTATTTTCATATTTTCTGTACAGCCATTTATCATTTAGTCATATCAGGTTTCGGGAATGATATCGAGGGAAGAGAGGTCGAAAGTACTATTACCAGAAGGGCTTTCGGATGAGCACATTTTTTGGACACTGAAATTGGTAGAATAAATCATCATAAATCTATATTTTGTTCACATTAATAAACATTTTTGAAAAGCGAGGTCGTCTATATTTACTGTATAATTTATCTGCCAATCAGTAAATGAATTACAACATCAGGTAATCAATCGTAAACTATTATTTAATTAATCAGTAAATATATATCATTCCATATATATTTATGGAAGGGAGGAAGAGAGTGACTGAGAAAGAGAGAGGGAGAGAGAGAGGAATATATATGTATATGTATATGTATATATATATATATATATATATATATATATATATATATATGTATATATATATATATATATATATATATATAATACTACATACATATATATATATATAATTATATATATATTAATTTATATATATATATATGTATATATTCTTATATATATACATACATACATATATATATATATATATATATATATATATATATATATATATATACATATACATATATATATAGAGAGAGAGAGAGAGAGAGAGAGAGAGAGAGAGAGAGAGACAGAGAGAAAGACAGAGAGATTGAGAGAGAGAGAGAGAGAGACAAAGACAGAGAGACAAAGACAGAGAGAAAGAGAGATAGAGAGAGAGAGAGAGAGAAAGAGAGAGATAGAGAAAGAGAGAGAGAGAGAGAGAGAGAGAGAGAGAGAGAGAGAGAGAGAGAGAGAGAGAGAGAGAGAGAGAGAGAAAGACAGAGAGAAAGACAGAGAGAAAGAGAGAGAGAGAGAGAGAGCGAGAGAGAGAGAGAGAGAGAGAGAGAGAAATTAAGGAAGGAAGGAGCCATAAATTTTACAAATGAGCAACAAGTCTTCCCCGATGTACCAAATGCTTAACACCTGGACAAACGTGTGTCTTCGTTACATGCTTGGCTACTGTATTTATCTATTATGGAATCAGCTTATCTATTTATATGATTGTATATCGACCCATCCCCCCCCTTCTCTCTCTCTCTTAGCTTCTCTTTCTCTATTTATTTATCGGTTTCTATATATTCTATATCTAATTCCATATCTATTTATTTATATCTACATCTGTCTACATCTATCTATATCAGATTACTTAGACCATAAAAAACAAGTAAAGAAATCAACAGATGCTCATCCCAAGAGGACAACCACCTCCCCTCCCCTCCCCCTCCTCAGAAGTTAAAAAAAAAAAAAAAAAAGAAGAAAGAAAGAAAAAAAAAAAAAAAAAAAAAAAAAAAACGAGAGATGGCAATTGATCAAAGCGAAAGTCCAATTAGACAATCAGAGTGATTAATAAATGAATATATATATATATATATATATATATATATATATATAAATTATTGACAAGTCACAGGTAATTATTTGTCTATATATAGCAAGTATGCGTAGGATTCCATCATTCTATTAATCAAAAGATTTATAATTATTAGCAGTAACACCATTGTTTTTGTTTCTGTGACTCTTGTCAATACACCACAACTATTGATAATAATGATAATGTTAATGAAGATTATAACATGACTAATCAAAATGACAGTTGTGACTATGACGGTTACCATGGAGATGCTGATGCTTGTGGTCACGAGAACAGAGATGATAACAGTAATGATAACAGTGATAACGCTTGTAAAGGCAATGATGATAATACTAACGACAATGAAGATGTTATACCAATGATAATAATCATTATCATCATTGTCATTATTATCGTTATAATTAAAGTTATCATTCTGACGTTCTTATTACGAATTTGATATCATTAATACTATAATTATCAATATTTATCTCATTACAAGCAAAATCATCATCATCATTATTATTATTATGACCATTATAATTATCATTCTGAACAACATTATTAACATAATCGCATTCATCACTAAAATTATCACTTACAAAAATATGCCCATAATCTCATTATGAATTACATAATCATATGTTTATATTTATTTTACATTTCTTTTACATGTGTTTTATCTATACACAGTAATTGAGAAGAGGAAACGTAAATGGAAACTTTTTTTTTCTGTTATGCTTGTATATAATGGTAATAGTTGCAGGAGATTAGATTTGCATGAATTATATCTTTTTGTCATTGTTGTCATAATCATTATCATTTATTTTTCTTAATACTGTTATCATCATCATTTATTATTTCTATTACCATTCATTATTGTTGGAATCGTTAATAATATTGAGGATAATAATGATGATGGTAATATTGATAATAATTATAGTAGTACTTATGATAATGATGATAGTGATTGAAATAAGAGTGATAATAATGATAAGGATGATAACAGTAATGACAATTAAAACAGCAATGATAGCAACAATTTTAGTGGTAATAATGATAATCATAATGATAATGATAACAATAATGGTAATTAAATAATTACAGTAATGATAATATTAGCGCAATATATAATGATGATAATGATAATGTTAACATTGATAATAATACCAATAACAACAATAGTGATGATAATCATAGCAGTGATAATGATATTGATAATTATAATAATGATGATAATACAAATGACAGTGATAAAAACAACAATGATAATGATAAAAATGATTATGAGGATGAATATGAAAACAATAATGATGTTAATGATGATGCTAATGGTAATGATAACAGTAATAATAATGATAATGATGATAATAGTGATAATGATAATGATAATAATAATGATAATAAGGATAACAATGATAATAGCAATAATGATAATAGTGATACTAAAAAGAATAATGATAATACCGAGAATAATGATAATAGAAATATTATACTGATATTGATGATGATAATGATAATTAAAATAACGATAATGATGATATTGATAATCATAAAGATAATAATGATGACGATGATAACAAAATCAATGATAATGATAATAATGAAGATGATGATAATTATAATAATGATGATAGTAATAGTAATGCTACTGATAATGATAATGGTAGTAATGCTAGTGATAATGATAATAATAATGATAATGATAATGATAACAACAACAATGATAAAAATAATGATAACATTAAAATGATAATAGTAATATTGACAGTAATGATAATAAAAATACCAATGATGATCATAATAATAAATGTAATGATAATCATACTACTACTACTACTACTAATAATAATAATAACAATAATGATACTACCACTACTACTACTACTACACACTACTACTAATGATAATAATAATAACAATAATGATGATATCTCCAATAAATCTTGGTGTGAACAAGAGCAGTCTCTCAGTCCGTATGGTTACGTGAAGCAAGCCTTGATAATTACAAAGCATAATTAAGGCTCTGGATGAAATCACTCTGCGACGTGCGTAATTACGGCCTTATCAAAGATCTTGGGAAGGGAGGCTGCTGATGAGGGAAGGAGGATGCAAGGAGGAGATGAAAGATGAGGAGGAGGGAGGGGGGGGGAGGGAGAGGATGGGAATGAGGGAGGGAAAGAGGAAGAATATGAGGATGAGATGGAAGAAGAAAGTAAAGACGAAAGAGAGGGACAATTGGAGAAGGAGAAGGGGATATAGAAGAAGAAAAAGAAGGAGAATAGAGTTAGGATGAGGCTGAGAAAGAAAAAGAGGAAGAAGAGAATAAAGAAAATATATGAAGAATAATAAAGCAATCAAAAAGAGAGAGAGAGAGAGAGAGAGAGAGAGAGAGAGAGAGAGAGAGAGAGAGAGAGAGAGAGAGAGAGAGAGAGAGAGAGAGAGAGAGAGAGAGAGAGAGAGAGAGAGAGAGAGAGAGAGAGAGAGAGAGAGAGAGAGAGAGAGAGAGAGAGAGAGAGAGCGAGAGAGAGAAAGAGAGAGAGATTAAAACGAAGGAAAAAGATACATAGAGTAGAAGCAGAAAGAGGGAAAGAATTACCTTATTTCTCTCCATCTATTTCCTTCCTATGTCTCATAAAAAAGTTATAATAACAATTATACTGAACTACAGAAGTTGAGACGATTACAAAATAGTTTCAAAGAATAGATTCACTGAATTCCTAATAGATGATATAGTGACTCCTCTCTTTAGATGATGGCTGAAACAGTATGAATATTGTGACGGTGAGGATAATGATTATGATGATGAGAGAGTGGATGATATATGGTGTTCATGTTGATAGAAAGGGTAATGATAGTGATCATAATGTTGATAGTAATAATGAGTTTGAGAAGGAGTGATGATAATGATGATTATTATCATCATTACTATCATAATGATTTACTATTTCCATCACTGGCTTTACTTTGCATCGTCAGGGAGAGAGAGAGAGAGTGACAGAAAGACAGACAGACAGAGAGAGAGAGAGAGAGAGAGAGAGAGAGAGAGAGAGAGAGAGAGAGAGAGAGAGAGAGAGAGAGAGAGAGAGAGAGAGAGAGAGATAG
>NW_028234408.1:24471008-24483508 GCF_977035675.1 Penaeus japonicus
TATATAATATATATACCTCATAACGATTATATTATATATATATATATATATATATATCCACATAAGTGGTCTGTGTGTGTGTGTGTGTGTGATTTGTGTGCGTCCTGTATGTGTGTACGTGTGTGAAATTGATTGTATGTAAACGTCTATATTATACATTGGCAAATGGACTTTTTCTCTCTGATTAATGGTGCAAAATAATGATCAAATTCTCTCATCATGCAATTTTTCAGCTTAGTCTGATACTGAACAGCTTTTAAGATCACAGCTCAAATGCATCATCTTCACAGCCAGAGGTTTACTATCAAACATATGGAAATATAGAAGGGTATAGATTGATAGCATGAATTTGCCAAACAAGCGGGAGAATATTTAGTACCAAGCCCGGGAAGGACCGGCGTTTTGCATTAGGTCAAGTACAGTGTATAAGCATATTCCAGGTCAAGAAAAAGGCAAAGAAAGATTTGTAAAGCGCTCCATTCATATACAGGAACCACAGACTGTTTTGGCAAAGGTCAGTTCTACCCGCGAACCATAAATCCGAGCACTGAATTATGAAACTTAGGTCAAGCAATAATTTTGAAAAATATATGATATTTGGCTGTCAGCATTTATGCTCCTCCTTCTCCCAATATTGAAGCATAAACACAAAAAATTATAGTAAAGAGAGATGGAGATTGGAAGGAGGAGAAGGGAGGAGAGAAGAGGAGAAAGAGGAAAGATAATTATATATATATATATATATATATATATCTCCTTATATAGACGAGAGTGGAGAAGAGAGGAGAGCTAAAGGAGGAGGAGTGAGAGAGAGAGGATGGGGAGGAGGGCTGAGACGGACCCCCTCCGAGAGAGAGAAGACGAACACGAAGAGAGAGAAGGAAGGAAGAGTAAGAGTAGAGAGAGAGAGGGAGAGAGAGAAAGGAAGGAAGAAAGAGAGAGAGAGAGGGAGAGAGAGAGAGTAGAGAGAGGATGAGAGAAGAGAGAGATGATGGAGAGAGAGAGAGAGGATGGAGAGAGAGGAGAGATGAAGAGGAGAGAGGATGAGCGACGAGAGAACGAGAGAGAGTAGCAGGGGGTGGGGGGGGAGAGAAGAGAAAGAGAGAGCGAAGTCAAGAGAGATTGAGAGAGAGAGAAGAGAGAGGAGAGAGAATGATTTATATTGTAGTACACGTCTAGTACTACTACGGCCGCGTTGGGGGTCCCAAATACAACACATAAACTAATGCAAGCACACAGCAATCATGACAAGCATTAGTGGTTCCCCAAAGCAAATTAAGGTCATTTTCTCTTTCACAGCAAACGTTTTTAAAAAATGTAATTTCGACATAAAAAAAAAAAAAAAAAGAAAAATAAAAAAAGAGCAAAAAGGACGACCCCCCCCCCCACCCCCCCCCCCCGGACAGAAAGGAAGTCAACAAACAAACAAGAAGCAGAAGGACCGAACCAGGGACAAAATGTGAGGACTCCCACACAGCCCGTTCTATTGAACACTGCAACACCGCTCAAATTCCATCATTCATTACTTTTCTTTTGGGCGTACGAAGCTACGGCAACAAAGTGTGGCAAAAGAGCATTAGAACAGTTGGGGCGTTGTGAGAGTTTTGGACCGATTTGTTCTCACATTTCTTTTTACTTCGGTAAATCTGTTTTCTGTCTTTCTTTCTATCCTCCCTTTCTCCCTCCTCTTTCTCTTCATTCTGTTCCTCTCATTTCTCTGATTTCTTCCTTCTGATTAATCTTTCTCTCTCTCTCTCTCTCTCACACTGGTCTGGCTGTTTGTTTCTTCTCTCTGTTGAGTTTACTTCAAGGCACTTGAGGAACAGGCCTGCTTGCCACGTGGCTCCCGCATGGTGCTCTGGATGTCCGCGTGGGGCCGAGGAGAGTGTCCGAACCTGGAAACTGTCGAAGGCTCTGGGTCTGGTATTAAGGTCTAACCTAGCTTGCCTCACCCTCACTCCTCCCTGACTCCAGCACTTACCCTCCGACAGGCGGTGCGGACCAGCGGTCGCTCCCGCCTCTGTCGAGAGACCTTAGCCTAACAAGAGCGTCTGACAAGCCTTCGCTAAACAAGTAATTTCCAATATCACCTTGTGTTGCTATCCACAAATAAAGGATCAAGAACTTTGGTCAGACCTTTTTGTGAGAACACCAATCTCTCTCCGATACCCCCCCTCTCTCTCTCTTGTGATGGGTGTCTTGTCTTGCGTGAACTACTTTAACCCATCACAAATAAGTTAGTGATGCCTGACACAGGGTTTGAACAGTTCAGGTTTATTCCATAACGCAGATAGTCTGACGTTATGGCGCACGATAGAAATATACACTACATCACAATTATCACAGTAATAAACACTATCACAACATATATAAACAGGCGGAGAAATCAGGCGTCAGCGGTAGCGCAGTCGATTCCCAGTCTATCTGCATGTTCCAGATTTCCTGCTTATATGGAAGGGGTTCGCATCCGCCGTCCCCAACGGTGGTTATGCGGGAAGGTAGTCTGGACTGTAAGAGGCATGACAGTCGAGGGTATTAAGCTCTTTTTGAGGGTCTAGGTACTTGGGAAGGCAACTATGTGCAAATGACCTATCAGTCAAAGTTGACCTGATCTGACCCGGCGATTGCCTCGCTGGTACAATACTTGTATTTGATTTATTTCTGTATTTAATATGATATACAAGCATTCTATACAATCCTCACTCTCTCTCTCTCACTGCCTGTCTTTTTCTCTCTCTCTCTCTCTCCCACTTCCTCCCTCCCCCCCCTCTCTCTCTCTCTGCATTCATCTCTCTCTTTCTACCTTTCCCTGGCCCGCTTTCACTCCAGCTAACTTCCTCCCTCCCTCCCTCCCTTCCTCCTTTCCTCCCTCCCTCCCTTCCTCCCTCCCTCCCTCCCTCCTTCCCTTCCTCCCTCCCTCCCATCCTTTCCTCCTTCCACCCCTCCCCATCCTCCCTCCCTCCCTTCCTTTTTTATTCTTGACTTTTTCTCTTTTTCCTTTTTCCTTATTACCCACCCCTCCTTTTCCCTTCCTCCCTACTCCCTCCCCTCCCTCCCTCCCTCCTCCCTCCCTTCCTTCCCTTTCCTCCTCCCTCCCTTCCCCTTCCACTCTTCCCTCCTTCCTCCTCCTCCCTCCCTCCCTCCTCCTTCCTCCTCCATCCTCCTCCTCCCTCTTTCCCTCCCTCCCCCCTCCCTCCCTTCCTCCCTCCTCCCTCCCTCCCTCCTCCATCCCTCCCCCGTCCCTCCCTCCCCTCCGTCCCCTTCAGCCCTCCCTCCCTTCCCCCCTCCCTCTCTTCTCCCTTCCCCCCTCCCTCCCCTTCCTCCCTCCCCTCCCTCCTCTCTCCCTCCCTCCCTCCCTTCCCTCCCTCCCTTCCTCCCCCCATCTCTCACCTCCCACCTCCACCCTCCCTCCCTCCCTCCCCTCCTCCTTTCCTCCCTCCCTCCCTTCCTTCCTCCCTCCCTCCCTCCCTTCCTCCCTCCCTTCCTCCCTCCCTCCCTCCCTCCCTTCCTCCCTCCCTCCCTCTCTTCCTCCCTCCCTCCCTTCCTTCCTTCCTGACATCTCGTCTCCTCCCTCCCTTACCTCCCCTTCCCTCCACCTTTCCCCCCCGAACTTCCCCACGTTGACTTCCTCCCTCCCTTTTTCCCATCCCTTCCCCCAATCCCTCCCTTTCCATTCCCTTTCCCTCCTTCCTTCCCTCCCTCAATTCCCTCCCTTCCATACCTCTCCCTCCCTTCCCTCCGTCCCTCCCTCCAACTCAATTTCCTCCCTTCCCAGCCTTCAAGACTCCTCACCTTCCCTCCTCCTCAAGTCCCTTCCCTCCCTTCCCCCTCTCCCTCCCTTCCTCCGTCCCTCCTTCCCTCCCTCCCTCCCTTCCCTCCCTTCCCCCTCTCCCTCCCTTCCCTCCGTCCCTCCTTCCCTCCCTTCCTTCCCTTCCCCCTCTCCCTCCCTTCCCTCCGTCCCTCCTTCCCTCCCTCCCTCCCATCCCACACTCCCTCTCCATTCCCTAATGCCCCCATCCACCTCGCCCTTGGCTTCATCCATCCCACCGCCCTTCTGCGCGCCTTCTGCCTCACACAGGGAATAGCACGTATCAGACGCATTCTCAACCATCATTACCGCGATGAGTGTTTGCATGGAATATTCCCTTTGAGGGAGCTCGCCCCTGCGCCCGTCGCGATGGAAACCTTTACTCTGTCGCTGTTGTCGAGCCGCGTGCATTAAACCGGACAGGTTGTTAGGTATTTTTGGAATTTCTCTTTCATTGTTATCAAGCTTAGTGTATATGTATATATATATATATATATATATATATATATATATATATACATATTTATATCTATATATATATATAATGTATGTATACATATACATACATACATACTATATTTATATATATATTATATATATATATATATATATATATATATATATATAACATATTATACATTACAAATATATATTACTTATATATACACATAACAGTACATACATACATTACATATATATTATATATATACTATAATATATATATATATGTACATACTTATATATCTATATATTATCTTTATTACCTATATCTATCTTTCTCTCTATATTACACACTGTATTATAATATATATATATATATATATATATATATATATTATATATATATATATATATATATTATCTTATATATATATATATATTATAATATACATAATAATATATATGTATATGTATATATATATGTATACCTATATATATATAATATATATATAGTATATAAATTATATATATTATATATATATATATAATATATATATATATATTTTATATACATATACATATATGCATACACACATATGTATACAGACCTATTTAATGCTAATGAGACATTGTGTTGATAGCTTACCTTGCACGATGTTGTTTAGTTCTTTTTAAAACACCTTTTTGCTCATTTATTTGTCTATTTTCTTCGCTCTTGATTCTATTAGCTTTGCTCCATATAAAAGCAACATGCCCGTTCGCGACCTGCTACGTTGACACCTTACCTATCGTGACGTGCTTGGAACTGGGAATGCTGCTTGGTTCCTTCTGAATATCAAGTATCAATTTATCTATCTATTTTGGTACCATGCAATCTCTCCAGTCTACTTATCTATCTGACTGTCTTTAGTACCATTATGTCCTTCCTATAAAATACAAGAAATCCGTTTGTATTATTATTATTATTTTTTTATATTATTAGGTTATTTCGATTATCACTGTTATTATTATTATCACTATTATCATTATTACTGTTATTATTATTATTACTATAATTATCATTTGTTTTTTTATTGTCTTGTATCATTTTAAAAAAAAAATCATCATTGGTTATCCATTCTCATTATTATCATTTATTATCAATTATCTTTTTCGTTGGGGGTAATTGTGTACTTATTTTCGTGACATCCTAGTGTTTTTTTTGTTGCAAGTGTTTGATAAGTCGGGCTTCTCCGGCCGTGGCCGCTGACCCCGCACGGGCGCCGGGAACTGATTGGCGCATCAGATCGACGAGCGACGATGAGAGAGCGGGGGTATGGATTAAATGGAGGGACGGAATTCAATTTACGAAGCTCAAAACTTTCTCCTTTTTTCATGAGTGACACGGAATTTGCAATTACGATGTTATCGAAGGATTATTTTTTTCAACATCTAAAACTGGGAAATTATTCGAGTATTGGAAAAAGGTTGTAAGTAAAGGGGTATAATTATTAAAGAAAATTTGGGACTATGTATATCATATATATAGTATATATATATATATATAAATTATATATATATATATATATATAAATAATAATATATATAATTATATAAAAATTAGTTTATATATATTATGTACATGTACATACATACATACATATATATATCTATAATATATATATATATATAATATATATATTATATATATATATATATATATATATATATATATAATATATATATATATATATATTAATATATTATATGTATATATATTATATATATATCATATATTAATATATAAATATATTTTATATATATATATTATATAATATGTATATATATATGTATATATACATTTTATATATATATGTATAATATATAAGTCATATATATATATAATATATATATATATATATATATATATATATATATGTACTATATATATATATATATATATATTATATATATATTAAAATGTATATCTATATATATATATATATATATATATATATATATATATATATATATACATACATATATATGTATATATAATATATATTATATATATAATATATATATATATATATATATATATATAAATATATATATAGATATTTGCACACATACACACACACCACATACGAGAAGTAGTACCAACAGTGCATAATTTCTCTTCCCAAGCACAACAGCCCAGCACAGCATCACAAGAGTTATTCCCTCAGTTCTGTCTACACAACCAATTTACCTTTTAACTGGCTTTTATCTGGCCCACGAAGTGAAATGTTACAAGGCCACCATCGCCAGTCGGAAATCTCATCTCTGCGGCTCGAACGACACCATAAGACGGTAATAAAGACGCCATCATAGACGAAAGAGCGAGAGAGTGAGGATAGGACTAGAGAGAGACAGAGAGAGGAGAGAGAAGAGAGATATAGAGAGAAGAAAGCTAAGAGAACGAGAGAGAGAGTAGAGGAGGGAGAGAGTCGAGAGAGAAAGTAGAGAGAGAAGAGAGAGAGAGAGTGAGAGAGAGAAAAGAGAGGAAGATATATATAGAGGGAGAGATAGAGATAGAAAGATAGAGAGAGAGAGAGATAGGGATGGAGGAAGAGAGAGAGAAGAGAGAGGAGATAGCTAGAGAGAAGAGAGGGGCGGAGGAGGGAGGCAGGAGAGAGAAGAGAAGAGAGAGAGGGGAGGAAAAGGAGCCTCCGCAGGAGTGAAGGAAGTTGGGGGAGGGAGGGTGAGGGGAAAGAGGGAAGAAAAAGGGATGAAGAGAAAGAGGGAGGAGAGGAGAAGAGGAAAGAGAGGCGAAGGGAGAGGAAGTATGTGACGGGGGAAGCGTGAGAAAGAAGGGAAAGAGGGGAGAGAAGGAAGGAAAGAGGGCGAGAGAGCGGGAGAGGAAGAGGATGGAAGAAGGAGAGATGGGGGGAGAGAGAACGAGTGAGGAGGAAGCACGACGAGGAGAAAAGAAGGGAGAAGTGCGAGTAGGGCTCTATCGGGAGGCCAGAGAGGGGAGGGGGTGGGGGGGTGGGGTGGTGTAAGATGAGAAGAGAGGGAGAGAAGATGGACAGGAGAGAGGGGAAGAGAGGGGGAGTGGAGGCGAAGAGTGAGAGAAAGTAGGAGAGGATCTGCCACGAGGAGAGAGAGAGAGGTAACGGAGAGAAGACAGGGGAGGGAGGGGGGAAATGGAAGGCGGAAGGAGAAAGGAGAGAGTTTGAGAGAGGGGAGAAGGACGGAGAGGGTATGGTGGAGATGGAGGGGAGAGAGAGTGGGGGAAGGTGAGTACGGGAGAGGGAAAGGGAGAGGAGAGGGCGAGGAGGGGGAGAGAGAGGAGAAAGAGAGAAAGAGAAGATGGGAAGAGGAACTCAGGGAGAGAGAGGAGGGGGGAAGGAAAGGGGCGGAGGAGGGGGATGGTGATGTCGACGGAGATGGAGGGAGAGGGGAGAGAGAGTAAGATGGAGCGGGGCGTGGGAGAGAGCGAGGAGAAGAGTGAGAGTGAGGAGAGAGGAGTGAATGAGGGAGAAGGAGAGGCGAGAGGAGAGGGAAGAGAAGGAAGGAGAGAGAGGAGGGGAGGAGGAGGAGGAGTTAGAGGGAGGGGTGGGGGAGAGAGGGAGTAGAGGGGAGAGAGGGGAAGAGAAGGAGGGAGGAGGAGGAAGAGGAGGGGGGAGCGGAGAAGAGGGGAGGGCGCTGGAGGGGGAAGGAGAGGAGGGAGAAGGAGAGTGGAGGGAGCGTGGGGGAGAGGGAGGGAGGGGAAGGAAGGAGAGAGAGGAGGGAAGGGAGAGGAAGAAAGAGAGAGAGGAGGAGAAGGAGAGAAGGGAGAGAGGAGAAGAGCGGAAGGGGGGAGGAGAAAGAAGCGAAGAGCGATGGCGAAGGGAAGAGGAGAAGAAGAAGCGTGGAGGAGAGAAGAGGGGAGGAGGAGAGAGGCAGAGAGAAGAGGTGGGGGAGGGATTGAGGGAGAGTAGGGCGACGGAAGAGGAGAGAGGGAGTGGACGAGGGAGGAAGAGGCCAGGAGGAGAGAGAAGAGAGATCGAGGAGGGTGAGGAGAGAGAGGAGAGATGAGAGAAAGGGGACCGGAGCGAGAGAGGAGAGGAGGAGAGAGAGAGAGAAGAGAGATGAGAGAGGTTAGTAAGAGGAGGAGGGAGGAGAGGAGAGAGGAGAGATTGAGAGAGAGGAAGGAGGAGAGGAGAGAAGACGAGCCAGGGAGCTGAGAGGGAGGGAGAGAGTGAGAGGAGAGGAGAGGGATGAGGAGAGAGAGAGAGAGGAGGAGAGAGGGAAAGAAGGAGCGAGATGAGCGGGTGGGAGAGAGAGGAGAGAGAGTAGTGATTATCATGGAGAGTAGATAGAGAGGATAAGATAGCTAGATAGAGAGAAGAGAGAGACGAAAAGATAGAGGACGAGAGAGAGGAGTGTAGAGAGAGAGAGAGAGAGAAGGTGAGAGAGGAGAGGCGAGGGAGGAGGGAGAGCGAGAGAGAGAGGATGGGAGAAGGAGAGAGAGAGAGGGGAGACTGAGAAGAGGAGGAGAGCGAAAGAGAGAAGAGAGAGGGGAGGAGAGGAGAGATGAGTAGAGAAATGAGGAAGAGAGAGAGTGGGGGAAGGGCAGGGAGAGAAGAGAGAGAGACGAAGAAGGGAGAGTGAGGCTGAGAGAGAGGAAGAGAGAAGAGGAGGAGAGTGAGATGAGAAGAGGAAGAGAGGATAGGAGATAAGGATGAGAGAGGAAGCGGTGAGGTGGTGAGAGAGAGAGAGAGAAGGAAGAGAGATACCCTGCGGAGGATGATGAAGGGAGCTGGCAGTCGGGGAAGGAGGAATAGGGAGGAGGAAGGAGATCGTGGGGAGAGAGAGAGAGGAGGTGAACGAGAGGGAGAGGGGAGAGAGATCGAGAGAGAGGAGGAGCATGAGAGTCGGATGAGAGCGTCGAGAGGGGAGAGAGAGAGAGAGAGAGAGGAGAAAGCAACATCTGTCTTTTACACAGTGCAACAGATGCTTGCAATTTGGACCCTCATAGAGTAAAAGGGAATTTGTCCCAGATTCCCTTGGTTTGAAATTTCTTTGGCTTTGTGGTGTTGATGTGCATGTCTCTATCGGTGTTTTATGTTTTATTGCTATGTAGTTGCAATTAAAGCATATCATTTTAGTTTTTATTTTTATTTGCCATGAAAAAAAATAACCCGTTCATAATTTCTTAATGGTGATATTGGAGCTACTTATATGAATGTGATAATAATTACTGGTGTAATGTTGATGATATAATCTAATGGGAATAATAAGAGTGGTATTAAATGATACATTGATGTTGATAGCAGTGGCAATGTTTATATTGATAATGATACTAATGATAATGGTAATAATAACTATAAAGCACGATAATGGATAGTAATGATAATAATAACAAAAAATTATATATTTATGATATTACCAATGATAATAATAATGATATTAGTTATAATGAATCATTAATAAAACAAATGATAATGATAATGATGATGATAATATTGCAGTATTGATACTAATGTAAATGAAGATAATAACAGTTATAGCAATAACAATAATCGGCAATATTAAGGCATGTATTAATAATAATAATATAATGATAAAGATATCGGATAAACGATAATTTTGATAATAATGATACTAATGATTTAATAATAGTAATAATTTATGGATTTTATATAATAGTGTGATAATAATGATAAATGATTATACTGATGATTATGATAGTGTCAATAAAAATAATAGCAATTAAGATGATTAATAAAGATAATGATAATAATTGACAATAATAATAACTATAGTGATAATGATATCCTCCTCCTCCTCATTCTGGGACTAATACAAAAACGAAAGAAATGGGAGAAAAAAAAAGTCCAAAATATTAATAATGCAAAAATAAACCCATGAACTATATGAACATGCAAAGAATAAGTATATAATAAGAAACCTGTTGAAGGAAGGGACGTTTCGTGGCTACGCACTGAGTATTATCATCATATTATCATTTTCCTTCTTCCCTCTTCTCTTTAAATCACATTATGATTATTATTACTATTTCTGATATCATCTTGATTTTTTTTTTCGCTGGTCAATTTTATTAGGAGAGTTAGGCCTATCAAGGAGTAGATTAGTAGTTCTTATAGTATCATTATTAGTATATTTGTTATCATTATCATTTTTATCATCATTATCAATACAATTATTATCCTTATCATGATTATTATTAGTATTGTTATTGATGATGTTTTTGTTAGCAATATCATTAAAATTACTTTCAGTATGGTTGTTTTTGTTATTATTAGCATGATCCCTGCTTTCGTTATCATTATCATTACCATGATTATTATCATTGCCATTATCATTACCATATTAGTATAATTATCTACTTCACTGTGTCACCAACCTGTTAATTATCCAGTACAATCAATACCATTACTATCATTATTATCTTCATCATCGATATTACGAAACCTGTTATAATTATCATTGTTGATATACCTATCTTTACATAGACTTCCTTCATCATCATCATCTTCTTCTTCTTCTCCTTCCTTCGCCAATTTCCTCTCCTCATCTTCCTTATCCTCTTTCCTGCTGCGACCTTTGAGGAGTGCCTCTTGGGCCCATTTGAACTCCCTCATTTGCAGGACTTGACCCGAGGACTTGGGAGGTATAGGAGAAGGAGGAGGAGGGGGATAAAGAGGAGGTGATGGAGGAGGAGGAGGTATAGGAGGTGGAGGAGGTGGAGGAGGTGGAGGAGGTGGAGGATGTAGAGGAGGTGGAGGATAAGGATAAAGTGGAGAGGGTGGGGAAGGTGGAGGAGGAGGAGGAAGAGGTGAAGAGGATGTAGAAGGAGGAGAAGGAAGAGGAGGCAGAGGAAGAAGAAGAAGGGGATGGGTAGGAGGAGGAAGAAAGGGGTGGAAGAGGAGGTGGAGAATGAAGTGACAGGATAAAAGGAGAGTAGGAAGAGGAATCGGAGGAGGAGAAAAAGGGCCAAAAGGATAAAAGGAAAGGAGGAGAAGAGCAAGCAGAGTAAATATGAAGAGAAAAAAAAGGAAGAGGTTAGTGAAGACGATGAAGAAGTGGAGGGAAAGAGGCGGCGGGCCCCCGCACGGTATCTGCGTAGCGTGGACAAGGGGTGGGGGTCCGGTAGTGGCGCCGCGCGTCTGGTAAAGTGCTCGGTTAGCGCGTGATGGTGATTGTACCGGCGGGGACCGGGAGGTTGCGGTGGTGGGGGACAGCGGTGGTGAGGAGGGGGTGGAGTATCAGGTCGAGGAGGATCGTACGGCACAGATGCGTCGTCCATTGTCGGGGGGTAAGGTGGCGTGAGGAGGTGGGGGTTGATGGGGGGGTGGCCGGGGAGGGGGGTTCGGACTGACGATGGCAGTAGTTGAGGGCTGGTTGCGGTGAGCGGGGGCGTGTTTCAGGGGGCGAGCAGGGTGGACGGCCCGGTGTGGGGTTGGGGGTTGGTAGTAGACGTACGGTGGGGCCCGGGTCGGGGCCGCGAGGGGGTTTGGGGATCCAGGGGCGGGTGGTCCCCCCCTCGTTGTGGGCGGTTGGCGAGGGTGGTGGGGGTTTTGCGTAGGGGTTTAGACTGTGGCAGTCGGCGGGGGGGCAGTGTTGGTGCGTGGGTTGCGGCGCGGTGGGTCTGAGGGGGGCCGGAACAGGTGGAGGTGAGGGGTGGTTGGGGTAGGCGAGTAGGAGTGGCGGACGGGGCTGACGGTTTTGGGTGGGAGTCTCAGTTGTGGTGTGGAGGAAGGAGCTTAGGGTTGGGGGGGGGGCACAGGGGGTTCCGGGGTTAGGTGGGGGTGGATAGGTGGGGGTGGATATAATACGCGAAAGGGAAAAACCGACGAAAAAAAAAGAAGAGAAAGAGTAAGAGTATGAGGAAGAAGTTGAAGCTAAAGAAGAAAGAAGGCCGAACAGGAGGAGAAGGAGCAGACAGAGAAGAGAAAACGAAAGATAAGATAAAAGAAAACTAAAGACAGAAGGAAAGAAAAGAAAATCACAAAGAAAGAAGCCGATGACGAAGAAGAAAAAAAATCAGAAGAAGGAAAAAAATGAGGGTAGGAAGACAATCATAAGCTCTTTCTCCTCCTCTCCCTCCTTGTCTTCTTGTCCCCTCCCAACCTTCTTTATTCCTTTTCTACTCCTTATCTCTTCCACCACCTTCTCCCCCTCCTCCTCCTCCTCCTCCCCATATGGTCCTCTTTCCATTCCTTTTCGTTCCCCTCCTTATCCCCTCCTTCGCCTTCTCCTCCTGCCCCCCCCCCACCACCTA
>NW_028234408.1:24488508-24496008 GCF_977035675.1 Penaeus japonicus
AAATTTTGTCCCTCTGGCCTACCAGATGCCCAGCAAATACATTATATTATAATCACAAGTAACGATGGTGGTTATAGCAAGGACAGTCGTTGATAAAAAATGAACAATAAACTCATCAGAAACAGCATTAACAGTCCCCAACACACCCCCACGTCATCACCACCAGCAACTGAGGCACCGTCACCTCCCCCATCATTACCAATAGCAGCCGCAACACCAACATCAACATCACCACAAACGCCACCACTACTAACACCATCAACACAAAAATTTCCGCCACCACCGGCACTAGAAATGACAGTAACATCACCACAAACACCACCAACAACAGCAACATCACTTCCTCCACCACCATCACCACCAAGAAGAAACAACAAACGACTAGATTCAACCAAAGCCAAAGAGTGCCGCGTCATTTTTCTCGAAAGGAATTCTTCAAGCCGCCTACCCCCCCTCCCCCTCTCACTCTCTTTCTCTCTCCCTTTTTCTTTCCTCGCTTTATCTACTCACCTTCCCCGCCTACCTCCCTTTCTCTTTCTCTCTTCGTTTCTCTTTTTTCTCGCTTTACCTACCCATACCCCTCCACCCTATATCTCTCTCTCTTTCTCCCTCTCGCCTCTCCTCCGTCGCATCACCATCTCCAGCTCTCACTTCTCGAAATCATCGCCACAAGTGCCTTCTAGGACGCCCACCCAAGAAGTGACGTCATCATTTCATTTCACTTCTCTTTCTCGACGCCTCTGTATGGTATTCGAGTGCCAGGGGTGGGGGTGGGGGTGGGGGGATAGGGGAGACGATGGTGTAGGAGAGGGGGTTAAAGTGGTGGTGGGGGGAGATGTCGGATGTGATTTTGAAGGAGGAGGAGGAGGAGGAGGAGGAGGAGGGAAGAGGTGGAAGCGAAGGAAAAGGAGGAGGAAGAGGAGGGGGGGAGGGGGGGGGGGGAGAAGGTGTGGGAGGAGGAGGAGGAAGAGGAGGAGGAAGAGAAAAAGGAGGAGAAGTAATGGGAGGAGGAGGAGGAGGATAAGGAGGAGGGGAAGGCGTGGGAAGAGGAGGAAGAGGAGGATGGCAAAGGAAGCATGAAGGACGGGTATAATTGTTTGGCGGAAACGGGCAGAGGTAAGGCAGGAGGATGGGCAGAGGAGGACAGGAGAGGGCAGGAGGTACGCCAGGAGGTAAGGGCAGGAGGAGGGGCAGGAGGTAAGGGCAGGAGGAGGGGCAGGAGGTAAGGGCAGGAGGAGGGGCAGGAGGTAAGGGCAGGAGGAGGGGCAGGAGGTAAGGGCAGGAGGAGGGGCAGGAGGTAAGGGCAGGAGGAGGGGCAGGAGGAGGACAGGAGGAGGGGCAGGAGGTAAGGGCAGGAGGAGGCAGAGTTATGGGCAGAAGGGCAGGAGTAAGGGCAAGGAGAGGGGCAGGAGGTAAGTGCAGAGGAGGTGCAGGAGGTTAGGGCAGGTGAGGGGCAGAGTAGATGCAGGAGGAGGGGCAGGAGGTGTAAGGCAGAGGAGGGGCAGGAGTAAGGCAGAAGAGGGCAAGGAGTGAAGGCAGAGAGGGCAGGAGGTAAGGGCTGAGAGGGCAGGAGGTAAGGGCAGGAGGAGGGGCAGGAGGTAAGGGCAGGAGGAGGGGCAGGAGGTAAGGGCAGGAGGAGGGGCAGGAGGAGGACAGAGGAGGGGCGGAGGTAAGGGCAGAGAGGGGCAGGAGGTAAGGCAGGAGGAGAGCAGGAAGTAAGGCAGGAGGAGGGGCAGTAGGAGGACAAGAGAGGGGCAGGAGTAAGGCAGGAGGAGGGCAGGAGAGACAGGAGGAGGGCAGGAGTATGGGCAGGAGGAGGGCAGGAGGTAAGGAGGAGAGGGGCAGAGTAAGGAAGAGCAGGAGAAGGGGACAGAGGAAAGGAAAGGAGGATGGTCAGGAGGTAAGGCAGGAGGAGGGCAGGAGGTATGCAGAGAGGCAAGAGAGGACAGGAGGAGGGGCAGGAGGTAAGGGCAGGAGGAGGGGCAGGAGGTAAGGGCAGGAGGAGGGGCAGGAGGTAAGGGCAGGAGGAGGGGCAGGAGGAGGGCAGGAGAAGAAGGCCGGAAGGAGAGGTGTGGAAGGCAGCGTTAATTACCTTTCCTCATTTGTTAAAGAAAATTAAGTTCTTTATTAAGTCGGGACGCTAATCAAGGTGAGGCCAGCACCGAGTCAGGGAAAAGGGCTTGGATAATGAGGGGGAAAGGAGTGACTCCCGAAGATGGGTGAGGGAGGCGGAAGGGAGGGAAGGAAAAGAAAGGGAGGGAAGAGAAAGGGAGGGATGGGAAAGGAAGAGAGGGAATGAAAAGGAAGGGAGATGAAAGGGAGGAAAGAAAAAAGGAGAAGGAAAGGAGGGAGAAGGGAGGGAGGCAAGAAAAAAGGAAGAGAGGTGTAAGGGAAGGAGGAGGAAAGGAGGGAAGAGGGAAGGAGGGAGAAAGAAGAAAGGGAAATAAGAAGGAAAGAAAGAGGAAGGGAAATGGAAGGTGAATGACCAATAGAAGAATGAAAAGGAAATATACAATGGATGGAGAGGTTAAGAGAAGGGAGAAGAAGAAGGGAGGGAGAGAATGGGGGGGGGGGGGGAAGGAAGCAGAAGAGTGAATTACGGAAATTATACAAAGAATAGGGAAAGATGGAATCGGCGAAAATACAGACGGAGAAGGAAGAGGGAAAGTAAATAGTGAAATACATAAAAATGATGGAGAAAAAGAATGGGAGAAAGAAGGATGGAAGGTAAAGTGGAGAGAGTAAATAAGCAAGACTTAAAAGGAAAAAAAAAAATAAAACAAAGAGAAAAAAGAAATGAAAAAAGCCCGAGAAGAAGTAAGGAAAGAGAAGGAAAGAGAAGCAGAAGAGCGGATGATAGAAATTAGATAGATGAAGAATTTTCTAAAAAAAAAAAAAGAGAGAGAGCGAGGAAAAAGATAATATATCATAAAAATCATCCAAGAGAGAGAGAGAGAGAGAGAGAGAGAGAGAGAGAGAGAGAGAGAGAGAGAGAGAGAGAGAGAGAGAGAGAGAGAGAGAGAGAGAGAGAGAGAGAGAGAGAGAGAGAGAGAAGATAAATTATACGAATTATCCAAAAGAAGGAAAGAGAGAGAGAGAGAGAGAGAGAGAGAGAGAGAGAGAGAGAGAGAGAGAGAAGATAAATTATACGAATTATCCAAAAGAAGGAAAGAGAGAGAGAGAGAGAGAGAGAGAGAGAGAGAGAGAGAGAGAGAGGCGAGATGAGAATGAGGAGGAGAGGGAGAGACGGAGAGGAGAGAGGCGAGAGAGAGAGAGAGAGAGAGAAGATAAATATACGAAATTATCAAAAGAAGGAAGAGAGGAGGGAGAGGGAGAGAGGAGAGAGTAAGGGAATGGAGCGAGAGGGGAGGGAGGTAAGGGAGGAGAGGAGAGTAGTGGGCGGGTGGAGAGAGGGAGGGAGGAAAGGAAAGAGGGAAGAGAGTGAGGGATGTAGCAGAGAGGGGAGGGAGGTTAGGGGAGAGGGAGAGAGTGAGGGAGGGAGAGGTAAAGGAGAGTGGGAGAGAGTGAGGGATGGGGAGAGGAGGGATAAAAGGAAGAGGAGGGAGAGAAGTGAGGGTGGAGAGAGGGAGGGAGGGGGGAGAGGGAGAGAGTGAGGGATGGAGAGAGGGAGGGAGGTAAGGGAGAGAGGGAGAGAGTGAGGGATGGAGAGAGGGAGGGAGGTAAGGGAGAGAGGGAGAGAGTGAGGGATGGAGAGAGGGAGGGAGGTAAGGGAGAGAGGGAGAGAGTGAGGGATGGAGAGAGGGAGGGAGGGAAGGGAGAGAGGGAGAGAGTGAGGGATGGAAAGAGGGAGAGAGAGAGGGAGAGAGTGAGGGATGGAGAGAGGGAGGGAGGTAAGGGAGAGAGGGAGAGAGTGAGGGATGGAGAGAGGGAGGGAGGTAAGGGAGAGAGGGAGAGAGTGAGGGATGGAGAGAGGGAGGGAGGTAAGGGAGAGAGGGAGAGAGTGAGGGATGGAGAGAGGGAGGGAGGTAAGGGAGAGAGGGAGAGAGTGAGGGTTGGAGAGAGGGAGAGAGGTAAGGGAGAGAGGGAGAGAGTGAGGGATGGAGAGAGGGAAGGAGGTAAGGGAGAGAGGGAGAGAGTGAGGGTTGGAGAGAGGGAGGGAGGTAAGGGAGAGAGGGAGAGAGTGAGGGATGGAGAGAGGGAGGGGGGAACAACATTGATAATGATTATAGTGATAATGATAACGATTACGATAATGGCACAAGGATAATACTAACGATAGTAATAATGATAATAATAATGATAACAATAATGATATTAATGGTAATAGTAATAATAATGATAGTTATAATGATGATAATAATGATGATCATAGAACTAAAAATAATAATGATAATAACTGTAATAATGACAATAATCATAATAACAACATAAATGATGATAGAAGAAATTATGAAAATAACAATAAAAATGATGATACATATACGGATAATAATAATGATAATGATAGTAATAAAATGATGATAATGCAAAAAAAATATATATATCTGCAACTGTATCATCGAACAATATAAAAACATGACCAGCAACCCTAGCAACACAGCAACGGAAAGCCCGGCCGAGTGGACGAAGGAACACCTGCGAAATCCCCCTCCCCCCACCTCCACCCCCATCCCCACCCCCACCCCCACCCCCATGCTGCCTCAGCGTCTTAGGCTCAATAACCTCCGCCTGCTCCCCTGCGTCAGCACCTCCAGGCACTTCTCGCCTTCTCAGCACATCCGGATCTTTTTCGTTATGCAATATTGTTTATGCAATTCTTATTGGGTGTCTGACGTGGCTTCTTGTTGTATATGTGTGTGCGTATGTTAAAACACGCAGATACGCAGATATACACATATGCACACAAATAAACATACATACAAATCATGATTATGCACACACACACAAACACAAGCACGCACGCACGCCAAGACATACACACACACACACACACACACACACACACACACACACACATATATATATATATATATATATATATATATATATATATATATATATATATATATATATATATATATGCATATATATATGTACATAAACATATGTATGTTTATGGATACGAAATCAATGCAAAGTTTGTAAAAGCATCAACAATTTTGCAAGTCATCAGAAACCTTGTATGAGCCCCTCCTAATCCTCGTCTTTTACCTCGGCATTGAATCGAAGCCTCTCATTATCAACAGTCTGTAAGCTCTTTCTACCCATGATCTTAAATCCCCCTCCCCCATTCCCCTCCCACCCCATCCCCCGCCCACTTTTCCTCTTTAATTTTGTCTTCGTTCTTACCCCCTCCCTCCTTCCTCTGCCCCTCCCTCTGTTATTCATTCTTCGTGAATATAGATCGATTGTGTAACAAGAAATGCTTTTGCAGAGAAGGGTGGGGAGGGATAAGGCTTGATGAAGGCTTGGGGGGGGGGGGGGGTATTGATGGGGGTATGGAAGGAGGGAGAGAGGGATGGAGGGAGGGAGGGAGAGAGGGAAGGAAGGAGTGAGGGAGAAAGGGAGAGAGTGAGGGAAGGAGAGCGGGAAAGAATGAGGCAAAGAGGAAGGAAAAAAGGAAGAGAGGAAGGGAATGAAGAGGGAAAAAACATGAGAGGGAAGGAATGAGGCAAAGAGGCAGGGAGAATGGAAGAGAGGAAGGGAAGGAAGAGGGAAAAAACATGAGAGGGAGGGAATGAGGCAAAGAGGCAGGGATGACCGAAGGCAAGGAAAACAGGGAAAAAAGGAAAGGAGTGAGGGGAGGAAAGAAGGTGGGGGAAAATAGGTTGCAGGAAGTTAGGGAGAGGGGTAAAGGAAGAAGAGAGTGAGGGAGGCGAAGGAGGGGGGAAAGGAGTAAGAGGAATAAAAAAAAAAAGAGTTAGAAAAAGAAGGAGAGATGGAGGATGAGAAGGAGTTAGATACAGATAGACAGACAGACAGACAGACAGACAGACAGATAGATAGATAGATAGATAGATAGATAGATAGATTAATAGATAGATAGATGGAGAGAGAGAGAGGAAGAGAGAGAGAAAGAGAGAAAAGTAAACCAAGGGATAGAGTGGAGCAGAGACAACGGATGGGCGGAACTCTAAACGGTGCTAAAAAAATACCAAGAAAAAAGCAAAACAAATACAAAATATAAGAATCCAAATCCCTGAGTCGACATTTCCAAACAAACCTTTCCGTTCCATTCCCCTTCCCCCTTTCTCCCTTTCCCTCACCTCTCCTCCCACCTTTCTCCCTTCACCTCCATTCCCCTTCCCCTCCACTCTCCTCCCACCTTTCTCCCTTCACCTCCATTCCCTTTCCCCCTTTCTCCCTTCCCCTCCACTCTCCTCCCCCCTTTCTCCCTTCACCTCCATTCCCCTTCCCCCTTTCTCCCTTTCCCTCACCTCTCCTCCCACCTTTCTCCCTTCCCCTCCATTCCCCTTCCCCTCCCCTCTCCTCCCACCTTTCTCCCTTCACCTCCATTCCCCTTCCCCTCCACTCTCCTCCCACCTTTCTCCCTTCACCTCCATTCCCGTTCCCCCTTTCTCCCTTCCCCTCCACTCTCCTCCCACCTTTCTCCCTTCACCTCCATTCCCTTTCCCCCTTTCTCCCTTCCCCTCCACTCTCCTCCCACCTTTCTCCCTTCACCTCCATTCCTTTCCCTCTTTCTCCCTTCTCCTTCACTCCCACCTTTCTCCCTTCACCTCCATTCCCCTCCCCCTTTCTCCCTTCCCCTTCATTTTCCTCCCCCCTTTCTCCATTCCATTCCACTCTCCTCCCACCTTTCTCCCTTCACCTCCATTCCCCTCTCCCCCTCCCTCCATCCCAACTCTCCCCCTCTCTCTCCCCCTCCACTCCCCTCCATTCCCCCTTCCCCACATCGCCAACTAACCCACTCACCACCAACCCACCATACCCCCCTCCCTCCTTCCCCCTCCCCCTTCCCCTCACCCATACCCCCACCATCAAATCTCGGTTATCTGGGAGCCATTGTGCGCGAGTTAATACGGTTTCGTCCGCCGTGTCTTCGCCGCTGTGAAAACTGATCGGGAGAGAGACTCGCCTCGCTGCATTTCCGCGCGCGACCTCGCCAACAGCTGGACTGGCAGATGTCGCTCTGGCGGAATCGTTTTGCTTTTGTTTTTTAGGAATTTGCGTGCCTGTCTGTGTTAGTGAGTGTGTGTTTGTAGTTGTTGTTGTTGTTGTTGTTGTTGTATATGTATATATGTGTGTGTGTGTGTGTGTGTGTGTGTGTGTGTGTGTGTGTGTGTATTGGGGGTTATAAGTCGACGGCCTTTATTTTGATGCGTATCTTGTTTGCATGTATAGCTCGATGTATGGGTGGATGGATATATGTAGGTGTCTCTCTCTTTCTCTTTCTTTCTCTCTCTCTCTCTCTCTCTCTCTCTCTCTCTCTCTCTCTCTCTCTCTCTCTCTCTCTCTCTCTCTCTCTCTCTCTCTCTCTCTCTCTCTCTCTCTCTCTCTCTCTCTCTCTCTCTCTCTCTC
>NW_028234408.1:24523508-24525985 GCF_977035675.1 Penaeus japonicus
AATAACAATGATAATGAATAGAATATCAATAATAATATTGATAAAAGTGATGATAATGATAATGAAGGAAGGACTTAGTTCCGCATATGGTATTCGGAAACGTGTGACTCGAGTGTTGGTGAGGGATCTGTGGTAGATAGACAAATAGATAAATAGGCATAGACAGAAACGGAGGCATCCAGAAAGGGAGACAGATTGATGCAAATATCGATACAAAAGACGGATAGATAAACAGGCAAGCAAACAAACTGATAGACAGATACACAGACAAATAAACAAGCAGACAGACCGACAGGCTAATAGACTAATAGATAAAGATAGAGCAAATCGGAACAGACAGACAGACAGACAGACAGAGACGGCCTAAAACACATCCAAACCTCCTGACCCCGAGAAGGAAACGTCAAGGGCGTCGGGTAGGTGGGCGGCTCTTTCCGGCGAGGCGAGGCAAGGCGAGGCGAGGCTAGGGTCGGGACGGGCGTACCCACTCTAACGAACTTAGGGAGGTCTGCACTCTTGGGAATCCGATTTCATTTCATTTGGAAACTTCTAACCTTCTCGCGAGCCACGTAGAGGCCCTGCCCGGAGGACACGCGCTCATGGCCGCCGGTGTGGGAGGAGAGGCCGCCACCAAGACTGGCTCGTGAGGAAGGCTTGTCGGCGCGTCTGGAGGGAGGGTTTTTGGGTTGGTTGGTTGTTTGGTTTGCCTGTTTGTGGGTTCTGGTTGATTGCTTGTGTGACATTTTTTTTTCTTTTTGCAAATCTGTGTGTGTATCTGTTTGTCTGTCTCTTCGTCTGATTGTTTATGGGTATTGTGTGTCTGCGTGTCTGTAGGGTCTGTCTGTCTGTGCGTGTTTGTTGGTTCTTTTTTGATTGCGTGTCCGCGGATTTCTTTTTTTTCTTCTTCTTCTTTTTATTTTGGTGTCTTTATTTGATACACACTTGTCTGTCCACTAGCGAGTCCGTTTCTGAAATATGTCTAATCTCTAAGTTCTCCCTGTTTATCTTCTCGTCTCTCCGTGTCATTCTTCATCAGAAAATAAAAGAAGAAAAAAATAACGTGCGTGGTATAAAAACGACATACTTGGTACGCGAACCAAAATTAGACAGAGATCGATAGACGGCGAGAGAAATAAGTGTGAGAGAGAGTCAAAAAGTTACCCTTCCAATCATCTGACGATGACACAAATCACAGGCATAAGACATATATCCGTTTTTATTTATGCTCTCTCTCTGTATGCCCCCCCCCCCAGGTGATCTCTCACCCCCCCCCCCACGATCTCTCATACCTCCTCCCTCTCACTCCTGTCTGTCCCTCCTACCTCTCCCTCCCCTTTCCAGCCCCCTACCTAGCGTTGTCCCTCCCTGTACTCTCATTTCCTTCTTCTTCACTCAAGTCCCTCCCTCTTCCTTCCTCCATCTCTCACCCCTGACCCTCCCTCTAATCCGCTGTCTCTCCCTCCTATCTTTCGCTCTTCCCTCCTACCTTTCGCTCCTCCCTCCACCCCTGACCCCTGCCCTTCCCTCTACCCCCTGTCTCTCCTTCCTCCCTTTCGCTTATCCCTGCAGCCCTCCCACCCCACCCTCGCCCTCCGACCTCCCCCCTCCCAGCGCCCACTCCGCCCCTCCGCCGTCATCACAGTCACCCACATAAGCACAAGTGAGTCATAATGGATTTCCGGACTCTTCTTGGCGCGGAGAGTGCGCGGGCGTCTTAAGTCTCAGATCCTGTGACAATTTTACGGACTCTCGCCCTTGCTGTGCTGAAGGAGATGCTTCCATCCTCAGCTGGCCCGCTGAAATACTGACCTTTTAGGCTCCTGAGCGCAGGCATTAGTCTCCTGTACGGTCGCTCACTCGCTCTGTCGCTTTCTCCGCTTTCCCTTTCCGCTTGTATGACTATCTCTCTGTCTCTCGCTCTCAATCTCTTTCACTCTGTCACTTTCTCCTGGAAATTCTTCTTGTTCTCACTCTCTCTCTGTTTCTGTCTGTCTGTCTCTCCCTCCCTCTCTCTCTCTCTCTCTCTCTCTCTCTCTCTCTCTCTCTCTCTCTCTCTCTCTCTCTCTCTCTCTCTCTCTCTCTCTCTCTCTCTCTCTCCCTCTCTCCCTCTTCTTCCCTCTATTTCTTTCAGGCTGTTTGTCCTTGTCACTCGCTCTCACTTTATGTCTCTCTCTTTCTCTCTGTCCATTTCTTTCTGTCACGCTTTCCTTCCACCTTTATTTCTCGTTCTCTCGCTTGCTCTTTCTCCTTCTGCCTACCTACTTTCTTTCCCCCTCTCCCTCCTTTTCCCCCAAACCCCCCAATCCCTCCCTCCCTTCTTCCCTCTCCCTCCCTCCCTTTTCCCTCCCTTCCTCAGCCTAACCAAACAGATTATCTTCCATCGCTGTACACTTGCAAGGACAAACTTCGTCCTTTCATATATGTAACTTCCTCTCGTTCGTGTTCTCGTCTTCCTTCCTTGATTCGCCTTTTTTTCT
>NW_028234408.1:24540208-24542708 GCF_977035675.1 Penaeus japonicus
ATCTGCATTTATTTTTTTTAACATATTAATTTTAAATATTTTTTTTAAAACAAGAAGTTAAGCCAAGTCACTGCTGGTGGTTATCTTTTATATAGTATTTTCTTTTATTTTTTTTATTATATTTTTTTTTTGGTTTTTTTCTTTGGTTTTTTTTTGTTTTGCTTGTTGTTTTTTTTTTTTGTTTTTGTTCCAACAATTTCGTTTTATAATTTAATTTGTGTATTTATGGTTAAATTTATTTTAATGTGTATGGTAAAAGTTATTATTTCTCAACTTGAAGTTTGAGCTAAATAGTTTACAAATTATTCTCTTGAGCCCAATTAACCTTTGAACTAGTTACGTGTTAATATGTATTAGAGCAATTCATGGAATATTGTGTCAAAGGCCTTTGAAAGGTCGCACAAAATGTTATTTGATGTTTTATGTTTATCTGAAGCGTTATATATATGACATATTAACTATGCATTGCAGGTTCTATTGAGAGGTTTGGTCTTAATCTATACTATATATATATATATATATATATATATATATATATATATATATATATATATATATATATATATATATGTATATATTGTACAAGACGTAAGCGTCATCAATAAAGTAAATGTATGTTGTGTCAAATTACAGCTGAGAAGGAAACGGAGTAAGCTCATACCGGGCGATAGAATTTCATCTTAGCATCCGATACAGATACTCAGCTCTCGATGAAGATCTTGTCATAGACCAAATGAAGGACCAATTCAGTGAGATGATAAAGGAAGCTGCACTTGAAATAGGCGGTAAAGACGAAAAAAGAGAAGGTCAGTAAGCTTCCGGTAGAGACAAAAAGCTTATGAAACAGCGTAGGGGCATGAAGATAACATCAATCAGAGACAAAATAGAATCAGCGAGATATCTAAGACGATAAACAAGAAGAAAATTGTGCGCAAGTTTAACTTACGAAAAATAAATGAAGCTCTGCTTTCGGGCACTAGCGTTAAGACAATAAAGAGGACGCTCGGAATAGGGAAAAAACAAATGTATGCAGTAAAGACACCCAAAGGAGAGGTGGCATACAATAAAAACGAAATTATCAATGTCGTCCAAGACTTTCATTGCGACTTATACCACTCAAACGATCAACCACGAACGGAGGCAAACACAACAATTGGAGACGTCCCAAATATTACGGTAGAAGAAATAAAAAGGGCACTATAAGGCATGAAAAGAGGAAAAACACCATGAGAAGACGGCATTAGATCTTATTCAAGGTGCTGGACACAAAAGACCTATAGAATTACCGACCTATAAGCCTCTTTTCAGCAATCTATAAACTGTTGACAAAAACCATCGCAGCCCGCATCGCCACATATCCACACACTATCCCAAATCATATCCACACACTAACCCAAATAAGTGAGAAAACAAGCGAATGTAGGAAGCCTCTGCGTATGGTATTCGGAGATTACGAAAAGGTACTCGATTCGGTACAGATATCGGAAGTACGAGATGCAATTCGTAAGCAAGGCGTAGAGAAAATATATTGTAGATTATTAAAGCATATATATGGTACAGCGACCATTAAAATCCACGGAGAAACCGACAAAACACCAATAAAAAAAGGTGTTAGGCAGGGCGACACTATCTCACCAAAGCTGTTTGCAACTTGCCTAGAGGAAAGATTCAAGAAGCTAGATTGGAAGGAGAAAGGGATTGAAATAGGGGATGAACATTTAAGCAATCTAATATTTGCTGGTAATATTGTTCTTTTCGGCTAGTCAGCAAATGAATTACAACTACTAAGCGATTTGAATAGGGAAAGTCTGAAGATTGGCCTTAAAATGAACATGAAAAAGACTAGAGTCATAGTCAACAGTCGAACCTGGGTTGAGCAAATACAAGTTCAGAGCGAGGTGCTAGAAGCAGTGGACGAGCATGTATATCTAGGATAATTCATCTAGACGAGCACATCCTGCGAAACTGAGATAAAGCGAGGAATTAGGCTAGGTTGGAGTGCCTTCGGTACACAAAGTAATATATTACGAGGTCGTTTGCCATTATGTCTAAAGAGAAAGGTTTTTAACTAATGTGTCTTCCCCGTCATAACATATGGGTTAGAAACATGGACTATGAAAAAAGCACATGAGAGGAAATTTGTAAGTGCTCAAAGAATAATGGAAAGGCTCATGATAGGAGTTAGCTTATAAGACAGAAAAAGAGCTACATGGACCAGGCAACAGACAAAAGTAGAGGATATACTCAGGAGCATTCAAAAGAAAAAGTGGCAGTGGGCTGGACATATATATCGGAGACAGGACAACAGGTGGTCAAAGAAAACAGCAGAATGGGAAATACAGGACACAAAGAGACCAAGTGACAAGTTGGCGTGATGAAACAGCGAATTTCGTAGGAGTAAATTGGAACAAGAAGACACAATACCGGAACGAATGGAAAAGACTGAGAGAGGCGTTCGCTCTACGTCGAATGATACAGGCTTACGATGATGATGATTATA
>NW_028234408.1:24557708-24560208 GCF_977035675.1 Penaeus japonicus
AATGTATGTGTGTGTGTGTGTGTGTGTGTGTGTGTGTGTGTGTGTGTGTGTGTGTGTGTGTGTGTGCATGTATATAAATGTGTGTTATCGACTGTTTGTTTGTTTGCCTATTTTGAGACGGGCGCATATTTTGTGGGTGGGTGGATGTGTTCATGTATACATTTGTGTTCAGATTCGGTTTGCTTATTGCAGACAGAAAGAGAGACAGAATGGGAGCATAGGGGGCAGAAGAAGGATGGAGAGGAAAGAGGGAAGCAGAAGGAGTGAGGAAAGGAGAGGGAGAGACAGAACTAAGAAGGGAGCATCACCAAAAACAAACATCAAGCTTTTCTCCCAGGCTTAGAATTATAGTTACTTAGCAGTCATTTTTTCTTCATACGAACATAGAGACAATAATTACTTACAAACAAGCACACACACACACAGAACATAGAACTTTCGTCAAACACTCAAACATATCATTACAAATGCAAGCAACAATGATCATAGCCCCAACCAAACATTATCTACTACCTACAAGTAGTTGAATCACACACACACAATCCATCACAACCTCAACCACAAACACCACCAAATATAGTCAACCAAACATTTATGACCATTAATACGAGGACTGCATCTACAGCCAAATGTGCTAAAAAAAAAAAAAAAAAAAAAGCAATTGCAACCATAAACAAAGCAACCAAGTACACATGAGCCATTGCAACCAAAATCAAACATACCTAACCATACACAGACAAATATAATCAAATGCTTTACCCACAGACCACAAACCACAAACATACTCAACCATACGCAACCACAACCGCAACCAAACAAACTCAACAACACACAAGGAACCACAACCACAACCACAACTACAACCACACACCGGCAACTACACCGAAGCAATTCCAGCGCACGCACACCACAGCACAAGCCTCCTTTCCAGTGACAAGAACCGCCACACTCGGGCATCTTCCTCAATGACACACAGACGTTTAATCTAGAATTTTCTCTTTCCTTCGCGCTGGTTCGGTTCTCACATGACATGACGTCACCGGGAACATGTTTTCTGCAACAACTTCTCAACATCTTGCATAGTAACAGGTCTGTTGTCAGATATGTTATGAGAAAGATAGAGAGAGAGAGGGAGGGAGGGAGGGGGTGGGTTTCAACGGCGTTGTGTGGATGGGAGCTCTTTTATGGAATTATGCGTGGGTGTGGGTGTGTGTGTGGAGGGGGGGGGGGGGAGGGGTTATTGTGGGGGGGATGGGGGGCTAATTATGTGTTTGGGGTATTGTTTGTGGAGGGAGGAGGGGTGCAGTGGCAGCTTCTGTAGGAAATGGGGTTAGGGTTACCTAATGATAACAATATTAATCAGGGTAACAGTTGTAATAATGATAGCAATAATGAAATCAATATCACTACCATTATTGCCATTATCATTGTCATTATTATCAACATCATTATCATTATCATTATTATTATCATCATCAACATTATCATTATCTTTATTATGACTATCATCATTTACATCATCATCATTATTATGACAATTATCATTATCATTACTATGATTATATCTATTATCATCATCATTGCCATCATCATCATTGCGATAAACTAGTTAACCAAGTCTTCCATCCGACTTTCCATACAATCAGCCATCCTCACAGACATGTCAGCAGATGAACACAGAGAGTGAGGAAAGAAAAAGACAGAGCGAATGCGTCCATGCCTTCGTGTCGCTGTGTGTTATGTACCACGAGTCTCAATTAGTATTCGTGCTTAATTACTCCCTAATTTACCAAATTGTGTAGTCTATTGGATAATTCTAATAGCTCTAAATGATTCGTATTCGTAGATGCCTTTCACTCGGTCTCGAAGAACAATGGAATAACAATGCGCCGATTAGAGTAAAGTCGGGTAGTAGAATTAGGCAAATCCACACGAACCGCGTTGAGTTCAGTCGAGGCTCGCTTATGTTATGGAGATGCCGGGCGAGACAAGAGACAAAAATGCATCTTGAAGTACAAACTAATTATCTCTCCCTTTGCATAGTCCCTGTCTTTCGCATGCTCTCTTCAGTTCGTTATTTCTTGTCTTCTCTCTTTGTGAGTTTCTCGTCTTCCCCCTCCCTGTATTTTTTTTCTTTTTTTTTTATTCTTTTTTTATTTTTCTCTCTAAGTTCAGTACATTGCAACTGGTCAGACCCACAGAGAACCAAGGGTCACCTATCTGCTAAAACATTGGTTATGAAGCTAAAGTTATCTTCTGCTTCTGTCTCTTGTCTCTTTCTTCTCTGTTCTATGCTCTCTCTCCCTCCCTCTCTCTCTCTCTCTCTCTCTCTCTCTCTATCTCTATCTCTATCTATCTATCTATCTATCTATCTATCTATCTATCTATCTATCTATCTATCTATCTATCTATCTATCTATCTATCTATCTATCTATCTATCTATCTATCTATCCATCTTTCTCTTTCTCACTCTCTCTTTCTCTCACTCACAGACTTCTT
>NW_028234408.1:24612793-24615293 GCF_977035675.1 Penaeus japonicus
GTATGTGTATGTGTGTGTGTGTGTGTGTGCGTGTGTGTGTGTGTGTGTGGGGACATACTGTGTGCCTCCAGTATGCATGTTGTGTGACTGGGGACGAATTCCGGTTACGTTAAGCCTACAGTATATTGTGTTAGCACGACTGTTTGGCGAGAGAGATGCGGCGCAGACCAATGCTCAAGCCCGACCAAAGACGGATATAGACAAATGCCCATTCTTAGCGTCCATCCTCCCCGTGAGGACAACAACCCTCCCATTCTGACCTACGATAGCCATAACCCCGTGACCCCCCGACGAACGAATAACATAGGATACGACTCACTAGCATCCTACGGTAGATCAACGTAGTGTACCGGAAGCTAAGAGTTATCCCTCTCACCCCCCCTCCTTCACCCCCATCCCCCCTCCGCCCGGCTGCAGTTGTCATGTTTACGAGGCTATGGCGATTGGCGGAAAGTGTAGCTTGGTTGAGTTATTGCCCGGGAGGAGGACACCTAACCAGGTTTCGGCATTACCATGTCTATTCACTAGCCTGTTAAGAGACGGGATGTATGCGTGTGTGTGCTCGTGTGTGTGTGTGTGTGTGTGTGTGTGTGTGCTCGTGTGTGTGTGTGTGTGTGTGTGTGCTCGTGTGTGTGTGTGTGTGTGTGTGTGTGAGTGCGCGTGTGTGTGTGTGAGTGTGTGTGTGTGTGTGTGTGTGTGTGTGTGTGTGTGTGTGTGTGGTGTGTTTGTTGTGTGTGGGACGTGTGTGTGTGATGTTGTGGTTGAGTGTGGTGGTGTGATGTGTTGTTGTGCGTGTGTGTTTTTGTCGGGGGGGGTGGAAGGAGGGTAAGAGGGGTATGGTGGATGTATGATTTGTATGGTGTGTGTGTGTTGTGTGTGGTGTGAGTGGTGTTCGGAGTTCGGTGTCCTGTAGTGTGGTAGTGTGTGTGTGGTGTGTTTGTGGGGGGGGGGGAGTGGGGGTGGGGGGGGGGGGTGGGGTAGGGGGAGGAAAGATGGGGGGGTGGAGGTTTGGTTGGTATGTGGGTGGGGGGGTGGGTATGTTTATTGGTAGGGGTTGGTTTAGGGGGGGTAGGGGGTCGGGGGGTTAAGGTTGGTTAATTTGTGTATGTATGTGTGTGTGTTATAGTTGTGTGTGTTTATATGCTTTTACGTGTATGCTTATATCCCGTTCGTTCACCTAATTTGTTTAAACCCAATTTTCCATTTACAAACAACATCGATAAGTCAATTCTCCTGGATTCATAAAAAAAGATCTTATTCACTTAGTTCCATTATTACTACTCACAACTAGGTATCCTTTTCCAAATGGCGATGATGTATTTACTTTGGATGTTTTTGAAATAGAGACCTTGTTCCCATATTGCTTTGGTGCTAACTTTATTGCAATAATAATAAAGTGTTTTTTGTGTTGTTCTTATATTTTTGTGATAGCGGTATACAGTTACCACTCACTGAATTTTTTTTTTTTTTTTTTTTTTTTTTTTTTTTTTTTTTGATTTTTTTTTTTTTTTAATTTTTTTTTGGGGCATTTTTGGAAACTTTTTTTTTTTTTTTTTTTTTTATTTTTTTTTTTTTTTTGTGATGGAATATTTTGTTGGCTCTAGTAATGCTATGATTATCATGGGTAGGTAGTATGATGACAGCAATACCCTTTTGAGGAATAAAATCTGGAAATTAAGGAAAGTAAAAGGAGAAAGAGAAATAGAAAGGCAGAGTAGTGGTGAAGGAGAGAGGGTGAAAGAGAAAGAAACATTGGTAGAAGCTGGATCTGAAATAGAACGACACCCCAACAATGCAGGGTATTTTAAAATTTTATATTTTTGACTACGAATTCTGCATGAGTTCTTTAGTTCTTTATGAAGAACTTCTTTCCCAACCTCAACCTCTCTCTCCCACACTAATCTCTCTCTCATCTATCTATTCTATCTATCTATCTATCCTATCTATCTATCTATCATCTATTCTATCTATCTCATTTCATTCTCTCACTCTCTCACTCCTCTTTTCCTCTCTCTCTCTCTGTCTACCTCTCTCTACTTAACTATTACAATCCTTTCCCTCTCCATCTCTCTCCCTCACTGCTCCTCCTCCCTCTCTCCATCTCTCTTTCCCCTCTCTCTTTCTCTATCTTTCTCTCCTCTCCCTCAACTCTATCTATCTATCTATCTATCTATCTATCTATCTATCTATCTCTTATTAACTCCTATCTATCTCTCTTACTACTACTCTATCTATCGAATCTCTTCTTCTCTCTCTCTTCTCCTCCTCTCCTTCCAGGTCTTTCCTCCCATCTCTCTCCCCTCTCTCATATCCTCCCGTACGCTCCGGCGTCCGTCTCACTCCTTCTCCTCATCTCCACTATCTCTTCTCCGTCTCTACTCCTCTCTCTCTCTCGTCGGTCGCCTCCTCTCTATTCTTCTCATCATCCGTCTCCCCATCTCTCTCCTCCATCTCTCAATTTCCCTCTCTCCATTCCTCTCTCCCTCCACTCTCCATCCCG
>NW_028234408.1:24637793-24640293 GCF_977035675.1 Penaeus japonicus
TGTTATTATCATTATCATTACTTTTATCATCCTCATCATTATCTTTATTATCATTGTAAATTGTTATTACTATCGTCACTATTATTATCACCATCATCATTAGGAACACTGTCGTCATTATCTTTATTAATAATGATAATACCATCATCACTGATATCACTTTTATCATTATCATTATTGTTATTACTTTCTTCAGTATTATCATAATCATTTTGATAATTGTCATTATCATTATTGGCACTATTACTATTATTATTACTATTTCGTTATCATTATTACTAACATCATTACTATTTTTATTGCAATAATGATTGCAATTATCATTATTATTATCATTATCATTATTATTATCGCTATTATCATTATTACTCTCACTATCATTTTTATCATAATTGTTATCATTAGCATTACTAGCATGAGTATTAGTATTATTATCATTATCATGATTATTACTATTATTATCATTACTATCATTATTATTAGTATTGTTATCATTATCATGATTATCATCATCATTATTATTAGTATTATTATCATTATCATGATTATCATCATCATTATCATTATTACTATTATCATTATCATTATAATCATTATTATAGATATATCCTTATTGTCATTATTACAATTATCATTATCACTTTTATGATTATGATTATCATTATTATTATCTTATTATCATTATTATTACTGTCATTATTATTATAGTTATTTCCATTATCACTTTGCATTATCATTATTATACTTATCATTACTTTTTCCATTAGTATCACAAGTATTTTTATTACCAATATCATTATTATTATTGGTGTTATAATTATCATCGTTATTATCATTGTCATTCCTATCATTATAATTATCATCATTACTACATATACATATATATATATATATATATATATATATATATATATATATATATATATATATATATATATATAATATATATATATATATATAGTAGTAGTTCAAGTATCATAATTTTGTTATTATAAATTCCATTATTAATTATAGATATTACCTCGATCTTCCTCCGTCTCCCTCCCTCTCCCTTTCTCCCTCCCTCCCTTACTCGCCTTCCACCCCTGCTATATTACCTCGATCTTCCTCCGTCTCCCTCCCTCTCCCTTTCTCCCTCCCTCTCCCTTTCTCCCTCCCTCCCTTACTCGCCTTCCACCCCTGCTATATTACCTCGATCTTCCTCCGTCTCCCTCCCTCTCTCGCCCTCCCTCCCTCTCCCTTTCTCCCTCCCTCTCCCTTTCTCCCTCCCTCCCTTACTCGCCTTCCACCCCTGCTATATTACCTCGATCTTCCTCCGTCTCCCTCCCTCTCCCTTTCTCCCTCCCTCCCTTACTCGCCTTCCACCCCTGCTATATTACCTCGATCTTCCTCCGTCTCCCTCCCTCTCCCTTTCTCCCTCCCTCCCTTACTCGCCTTCCACCCCTGCTATATTACCTCGATCTTCCTCCGTCTCCCTCCCTCTCCCTTTCTCCCTCCCTCCCTTACTCGCCTTCCACCCCTGCTATATTACCTCGATCTTCCTCCGTCTCCCTCCCTCTCCCTTTCTCCCTCCCTCCCTTACTCGCCTTCCACCCCTGCTATATTACCTCGATCTTCCTCCGTCTCCCTCCCTCTCCCTTTCTCCCTCCCTCCCTTACTCGCCTTCCACCCCTGCTATATTACCTCGATCTTCCTCCGTCTCCCTCCCTCTCCCTTTCTCCCTCCCTCCCTTACTCGCCTTCCACCCCTGCTATATTACCTCGATCTTCCTCCGTCTCCCTCCCTCTCCCTTTCTCACTCCCTCTCCCTTTCTCCCTCCCTCCCTTACTCGCCTTCCACCCCTGCTATATTACCTCGATCTTCCTCCGTCTCCCTCCCTCTCTCTCCCTCCCTCCCTTACTCGCCTTCCACCCCTGCTATATTACCTCGATCTTCCTCCGTCTCCCTCCCTCTCCCTTTCTCCCTCCCTCCCTTACTCGCCTTCCACCCCTGCTATATTACCTCGATCTTCCTCCGTCTCCCTCCCTCTCCCTTTCTCCCTCCCTCCCTTACTCGCCTTCCACCCCTGCTATATTACCTCGATCTTCCTCCGTCTCCCTCCCTCTCTCGCCCTCCCTCCCTTACTCGCCTTCCACCCCTGCTATATTACCTCGATCTTCCTCCGTCTCCCTCCCTCTCCCTTTCTCCCTCCCTCCCTTACTCGCCTTCCACCCCTGCTATATTACCTCGATCTTCCTCCGTCTCCCTCCCTCTCCCTTTCTCCCTCCCTCCCTTACTCGCCTTCCACCCCTGCTATATTACCTCGATCTTCCTCCGTCTCCCTCCCTCTCCCTTTCTCCCTCCCTCCCTTACTCGCCTTCCACCCCTGCTATATTACCTCGATCTTCCTCCGTCTCCCTCCCTCTCCCTTTCTCCCTCCCTCCCTTACTCGCCTTCCACCCCTGCTATATTACCTCGATCTTCCTCCGTCTCCCTCCCTCTCCCTTTCTCCCTCCCTCCC
>NW_028234408.1:24645293-24647793 GCF_977035675.1 Penaeus japonicus
GCAGAGAGGAGAGAGAGAGGGAAGGGAAGCAGAGAGGAGAGAGAGGGGGAAGGGAAGCAGAGAGGAGAGAGAGGGGGAAGGGAAGCAGAGAGGAGAGAGAGGGGAAAGGGAAGCAGAGAGGAGAGAGAGAGGCTGGAGGAAGGATTCTAGGACTCTAGTTTGCCTTTGGGCCGGGGCGAGGCCGAAGCTTCAGTCGATGTGCTATACGAACCTTATTCTGAAGTTTCGAAACCTTTATTAAAGTGGCGTTGTTCATCTCTCCCTCTCTCTCTCTCTCTATTTCTCTCTCTCTCTCCTTCCCATCCCCCTCCGCCCCTCCTCCCGCCCGTATCCTCATGCGCGCCCACCCGCCCACGCGCCGGAGGGGACGATGTGCAACCGTGATGGAAAAAAGCTGTTTGTCTAGATACAAAACCAACACTTTTTCTCTCCGCTCGGTCGACCGTTCTACTTATTCTCGACATGTTTATGCCTTAATGAAAGGAAGGAGTCAAAGGACATGAAGCTTTTTTTGAGCCCCGATGTAGCAATTGCCTCTACTACCTAGATATCATCAGTCTCTGTTTGTGTGTATAGAATGCAATGCTAAGAACATGCTATTAACACACTTTTATAAACACGTTTACCAATAATATGTTCAACGTTTTCAAATATAAATGATCCAAGTGAATTCCGCAATGATTCAACGGTGGAAACACAATTCCGTGTTGACACATTGAATGAAAACCTGCAATCTAAACACACTAGTTTATTAGGAGAATTGAGACTACAATGTTGGCATCGACACTGATTCCAATATTAGTTCTGATGAAAGAGCTGCTGATGAAACGACATTTGATTCCGAAACTGTCGTTGCATTCTTCCTGATAAGCCAGCGTGATGGAACCTACATGGTTAATTAGGAAATTGTTCTCGTAGTCAAGCAATCCATTCAGGACGATTTAGAATTAAGTCCGTTGTGAAGTTTACATTATACATAGACAAGGTAGACTAGCAATGGCGATAAGAATGAAGAAACCAGGTAGCTTAGAATAGTAGATCCTAGTCTAGCGTGCGAATGTCAGAGCAGTGAGAATGTAATTTGCAAAATGTGTTTAGCTTTTGATAGGCTGATCACTCTCCGCCCAAAGGGAGTGACGCGCTACCATCGTAATACCTTCTTCGGGGAACCTTCGAGCAGTGAGGCTCTTGAGGGACTTTGCGTCTTCGGATTGGTTGGTTCGACTACGTGCTACCTTCATCGAGAAACCTTTTCTGTCTTTTCTCGCTTTCCGTCTCCCCCCCCCCCCTTATTTTTTTTCCGACTCTAAATAAAGGGGTACAAAAGAGACTTCTGCTGTCCTTTTCCATCTCTAAAACTAGAAAGAAAAAAAATCCTGTCCTTATTTGCCCAGAAAATATATTAAGAATTATAATGTGACCCAGGACAGCGATCTTATTATTCAACATTTTTCAGCGTATATTATAGATGCCGAGAAGTTTAAGCTCACTTTATTGTAGAATAAATTTGATGGAAATGATAGCGGTCCCGGATGAAGTCAGCTGATATTCTAACACACGAGAAATTAAGCTAATTGGCGTTAATATTCACCTCAAGTATTTTTTATTACTTTCTCTATTTCTTTTCGCCCCATTGATATTAATACCATTCATTTAAATTAATAGGACGGGAGGTGGGGATTGAAATATAGAAATCAAACTAAACATCCCGAAAATCTATCTTTTCAACTCGATTAACATTTTCTGTTCTGTCCGCATTTGACTGTGTTTTTACTTTTACTCTAGCCTCTTTCCTTCTCTCCATGCATCTATTTTTTCTTGTATAGAGTATATCCCGTTCTCTCTCTCTCTCTCTCTCTTTCTCTCACTATCTATCTATCTATCTTTCTCTTTCTCTCTGTCTATTTCTCTGCCCCCGCTCTCTTTCTTTATTTGTCTCTTTCCCATCCCCCTCTATCTCTTTCTCTATCTCCATCTCTCTCTTCTTCTCTTTCTCTTTCGATCTCTCTTTCTTCTCTCTTTTCTTCCCATCTCTCTCTCTCAGTCTTCCTCTTCCTCCCCCCTATCTTCCTCTTCCTTTCTTTCCACCTCTATCAAATTTCCTCTCCCTCTCGTTTTGTCTCCCTCCTCCTTTCTTTATCTCTCTCTCTCTCTCAGTCTTCCTCATCCTCTCGTCTTGTCTCCCTCTTCCTCTCTTCCTCTCTTCGTCTCTCATTTCAGGCTCTTTCACAGCCTTTTATATCTCAATATGCAATCTAATCCCGTGGAGACCGGCGTTGTGAGCCATTCAGAATCCAAATTAGAATGCGTTCCATGAAAAAAAAAAAACTTTTTTAACAGGCATTCTGATAAGCGAATTATTTCTCTTCAAAAAGTCTCAAGATTTTGGTAGCAAAAATATTGATAAGACTCGACGGCTGCTGTGCAAAAGAGGTTGAATATAACGAAGTTGTTGTGTATGAGCTGTTTTGTTTACTTTTTCATTTCTTCTATCTCTTAG
>NW_028234408.1:24680293-24685293 GCF_977035675.1 Penaeus japonicus
TCTGATGCGAAAACCACAATACGTGCTATCACGTCAACCGGCGTGAATGGGTTAAGTGGATTACCACCCTGTTTGCCGGGAGTGTGTTCCTTTTGAATTTTAAAAGTTGGCACTCTGGTTCATAGATCTTGATTAATCGTGGACATGGCCAATTTGAAACCTTTTAGTTGTGTTTTACGAGATTGTATTACATATTTATTACATTTAAGCTTATTTTACCCCATAATTACCCTGACATACTTCATACCCTCCCTTGCTATTGGGATTTTAACAATTACAGAAACAGTCATTTGCAATGGAAAACAGTAGCAGATCCACACAAGACACATGGTAGAATTGCAGACAAAAATTTAGATTGCAAGATTCGATGGCTGTACGAACCTGGATATTTACCTTTTTTTAAATTTTTATTATTATTACTACTATTTGGCGAGCTGTTATTTTGGGTATCTTTTGTTCAACAAAATTCCCAAAAACTGGTATAAAGGTCAGATCCAGCGATTAGGTTTGTTGCATTTGGCGAAACCTCCATTTGTGGAGAACCCCCCCTGTGTCGTAGACTGCCTGTTCTGACTGCCAATTTGGTCCACATTGGGTTAATTGAATTGAAATAAAATGCACAGAATTCATAATCATGAAACAAAAGAAACTTAACTAGAATTCATTTTTTACACTTGCATAAGAACACTAACTAGTTGACATGCCACAGAAATTAATTGTGCAATCAGTGTAAGCTTGACATACTGTTAACTTCGCAAGTGACTTTAAATGCATATCTCTCTCACATCAAACCTGTTGAATAACTTTTTTGATAACAATTTGCAGAGGAAGTATTCTGAAAGAAAATTATCATATAATTATCATTCTATCAACTACAAGTACTATTTTCCTTATATATTATTGCTGTATGAAACATAATCTATACCAAATTACATATAACAGGGTATGTTTCAGTGTACTCTAAAATATATTTACAAAAAATGTGGTTACTTTAAAATCTACTTGCCCACTAGGCATACTGTGTGCACAGCAATCGCAGTTGCATGGCACAAAGTGATTTTGGGTATAAATTTTGAGTCTGCTATTTTCTTTTTTATTTTTGTCTACAATATTCTAACCCAATAACCAACCTAACCTTATATAGTTTTCAGGTTACCTCTAGCTAAGGGAGGACTCCCCCACCTAGACACTCCCTTTTTCAAAGTACTTCATGCTACTTGCCTGGATTTTTTGGGATGTAAATAGACTTGAAGTTGTTAGATCACTTTTGATTCACTATTAACTGAATTAGACATACTCTTCAGCTAAGATTCATGGTAAATTCAGGCTGTAGCTTTGTGAAGTAAGCATGTATCGCCCAGTAAACATTTCTCCCATGCATGCAGATTATGAGCATTTTCGAACGTTCGTATCATACTTATCATATGGAAACCATTAATACCAATTTCAATGGTTTTCATGATTTACCATTACTAAGGTATAGTAGGGAAATTATAGAGTAAAGTAATATGAAATATAATTATATAACAATAAGTAAAAAACTTGAACACACCAAGCTTTGCAAATAAAATACAAAAATGCATGCCATCATCCAACTATGGACTTTTGAGATTTTATGCATGCAAACCAAACAACCTTCACTTAACCTCCTATTGGGGTTTCTGCCCCCCCAGACCCCCTACTCTAAGTATGTGTACCTACTAAGTTACCTTTAATGGTCAGGAGAAAAGTGCTGAGCCACAGCCAGGAGGAAAGGGTACATCTAATTGTTTCCCTGGATACTGCATCTCAAAGGCTGCCTTGGCCAGATACCCCTCAAAATGGTAATTTCTCCCATACTGTCATACTGTCGCACCTCTTCTTTCACTACCACTGGTTCTGCTCCACTGTGTTGGTATGGCCACCAGTGTCAGGGTACACTGAGATTAATCTTTGTATAACCCAGAGGTGCTGAAACCATCTTCAAGGCAAATTTATGCACTCTAGCATTTGCTGATGATTGTTGATTCTCTGTCTTCTTTTTTTTAACCTGTTAGAGCAGGTTGACGTGATGACACGTTTTGTGGTTTTTGTGTCAGACACCCAGGATGAGCTGTGAGGGCAAGCTGCGTGCTTGGTTTGAGCAAGTGGGCAGCCCAGGCTCGCGGCTTGTGCGCCCAAGAATCTCGAGACATTAGGCATGTGCGTTTGAGAACCCCGTTATTGCAACTGTTCAAAGCCGGAAAGGCCCCAGGGTGAATGGGGTGAAATGGATAAGAAAGTAGATTTGCAACATTTTTCTCCCTCTATAAAAGAAAAAAAAGAAAAAGATAGAGACCCAACAAACCACATTAACCCTCCCGAAGTGTCCCCTTTTGAGGTTTATCCTTAATGCAGTAATTTTGACTTAAATTGGGTCCTCCAGTTTTTTTCCTTGCCATCCAGTGTTATTAACCCATTCACACCAGGGCTATTCCGGCTCTAAATGGTCGGAATGCCGGGGTTTTCGAATGCATAAACCTAACATTTTGAGAGTCTCAGGCGCACTAGCCACGAGCTTGGGCTGTCCACTAGCTCACCCCGAGCACCAGCCTTGGCCAAATATCTCGTCACTGGAATCTGGCACATAACCACGAAACGTGTCAGCACGTCATCCGGCGTGAATGGGTTAACCCATTCGCGCCGGTTGATGTGATGATGCGTCTTGCATCAGACGCCGGGGACGAGATATCAGGGCAAGGCCGGCGCCTGGGGTGAGCGATTGGGCAGCCCAGGCTCGCGCGGCTTGTGCGTCCGAGAATCTTGAGGCATCAGACTTATGCGTTCGAAAACCCCAGCATTGCGACCATGCAAAGCCAGAATTGCCCCGGCGTGAATGGGTTAACAGATGAAAGGCATGTCATCTTCTTATTTACAAATTATAAAAAAAGTAGGCGCATACATTACTCATTTCTATTTCCATATTTTTCTGGCCTGTGATAAATACTGTTGTATATCTGGAGGAGTCTGTGTGCCAAGATTTAATCTGAGTGACTACCATTTTGACTGATCGAAAAGACGTTATGCAGACACACCCAACAAAATAAGATGAACCCATATTAGTCATGGTGCAGAAAGTTCTTCTATTTTCTTCATGAACTATGCAATTCTGGAATTCATGATTTTTATTAAATTTATCAATGCAATTCATTTTTACAGCATGAACGTGACCAGGCTGACCCCCAAGGTGAGGACCCTGCAGGCTATTCTGCGTCGCAACTATGGTGCTTCCACAGTCTTGCTAAAGGCAACAGACCCCATCCAACAGCTGTTTATTGAAAAGATCCAGGAATACAGCAAGAAGAGCAAGTAAGGCATTACAGATTAATGGGTTTGTTTACTTTATTGAACTTTCTAATGGATTTTCTAAATCATTAACTAATCATGCCCTGAAAAAAATAGTAAACACTATGCAAGTCGGGAACAGTTCAGTAGTGTTTCACATTTTGATACAGCTGATTTTTGCATTCTCTCCCCCTCTCTCCTTCCCTCCCCCCTCTCCTCTCCTCTCCTTCTCCTTCCTTCTTCTCCTCCTCCTCCTCCTCCTCCTCCTCCTCCTCCTCCTCCTCCTCCTCCTCCTCCTCCCTACTATTTTTCTATCTGTTTTGTGCCCCAATTTATAGTGATGGTTACATTTCTGAAATGTTTTAGGGCTGCGAGTGGCAAGTTGGTGGACATGACCCCTGAGGTTGAAAAGCAGCTGCAGCAGGAGCTGGACAAGGTTGCCCGCCAGTACGGTGGTGGACCAGGTGTTGACATGACCAAGTTCCCTACCTTCACCTTCCAGGGTAATGTATCTAGATTCTTTGATGTTACTGAAATTTTGAACTGGTAGTCCATGTGTCTTTCAAAAATAGTTACTTTGATATAATTGCAATGTAATATATTAAATTTGATTTTTCTTTTTTCAGATCCCAAGATCAATCCTCTTAACTAAATCTGCAACAGATTATCTACCTTCCCTACTGTAAAAAGGCTTATTTGTACAAGAAAATGTCAACACTGATATGTTAATAAAGATATTGTAGGTTACAGGAGTTTTAATGGGAAAGTTCCTCAAATAATTAGAAGAGAAGAATAACTAATCTGCTGTACTGAAGACCATGCATATATACATCAAAATGTATGGGTGAAGATTAAATAAATATACAGATATAGTAGCAGAGGAAACTCCATATTTCATATGTTGAATTGTCAAAAGAGCAATGATGAAGACTAAGAAATAAGATAAAGACCAAAAATTGTATGGATTACCTTTGAAAATTGAAAGAGCCCAGTACCTTGGATGAAAAAGTATCTTAGTGTTTAGGATTCACTATGTTAACAAGAGAAAATAGCATCAGTGATAGATGCATTTCAATTAAAGGCTGATTAGTAACTAACAACCTAATTAGTCTTCAAGGCAGGCAGTCTATTACACTAGCGGCACTGGCTAAAAGTTAAAAGGGATGGGGAAAGGGTTTTCTCCACCCTCCAGGAAGCGCAGACTAGCTCAAACAATATTTTCCATAAATCCATCATAAAATGCAGTTTTAAGCTGAATTTGGAATCCTTTAGCTCTGGAACTAGGGCCATCACAGCCATTTTACATCATGACTGTGTGCATGCTTCAACTAAGAGCAGACCCTGATGTGTCATGTACACATTGACTTCTGTCTTTTAGGCCTAATCAGTGCCGATATGTATGTCATGACATGTACGCAATGGATTATATGTGACTCCTATTACAGTTTTGACAAATTTATTATGCAGATATTTTTTGTGCAGTTGCTAAATGTTTCTTTCTCTTGACCCCTAATCATTTAGTTCTAATTTACTAGTCATTGATTAATTTTGAACTGTGTTGGTATTGAATGAGTGGATTTTCCTTCATTATTATTTGTTTCCTTGAATCCAGGCTAACCCAACCTGTCGGAAAAAACAAATCATGTTTGAGTACTTTGCCTTTGCTCATATTAAGGAATAATTAATGTCATTTACTT
>NW_028234408.1:24695293-24700293 GCF_977035675.1 Penaeus japonicus
TTATTCAACAAATAATTCAACAATAATATTCAACAATAATAATTTCAATATGTTAATTTTAACTCTAAGAAAAAGTTGAGTATTTGTTCAGGAAAATAAATTTTTTGTTTTACCTCATTATGGAAGAGAAACATATTGATTCTGTGATTAATTAACCCATTGGTGCCATGAATATGCTCTGCCCTCCATGGTTTTGCTGTTTACCCCAACATCTTGAATTTTCAGGGAAAAAAGTTTCTAGTTTTATTACTGTTTTCACCCATAACCTAATGATGATGATGATACTAATTAACTCTTTCCCGACGGGGCACGCGCTACGTGAAAACCCCTATGCCAAGCCATTGCAAAATTGCATTGGAATCGTCACACTGGCATGACGCACCGGCATCGGGAATTTAGCTGTGTCACAAGAGTGTGACGCACCGTCGTCATAGGGTTAATATCCAAGTGTTCATAACAATAATGTTAGTAATAAAAACAACTAATTTTCTAGAAAATTCAAGGGATGAGGTATATGGGTGAGGTCAGGTAGGCCTAGTAATGAACACCTTGTTGACTTGGCACTAGCAAATATGTAAATAAATTAAAAAAAGAAAAACATACTGAACAGTGTATTTATACATATATTTTCCAGTGTTAACAGGGTAATATCCCTGTATAAGAGGTGTGAGATATGTAAACCTTGACTATTTAAAAATTTTAACAGAAAATATCCTGGATTAATTTTTTTTTTTTTTTTTTTTCAAAGCTCAATATGAAGTTTTTGTCCTCCTTTATAACATTAAACTATTATGAAATAAGATGTTAGTTTCATATTTTATATTTGTATCGTATATAGACTTGGAGCTGATCAAAATAATGAATAATGACTTTGTTATGGTTTTGATTACCAGGTTCGTGTTGAAGGATGTGTAGAACAGATCAGTGAAAAGGAGTCAACAGATTATTTCCATTCTCGCCCTCGCAGCAGTCAGATTGGAGCATGTCTGAGCCCACAAAGTCAGGTTAGTAAAGTACAGTTAGGATCTGTTCTAGACCTTTCCCAATCCTGATAAAATGTTCTAAAAAGTGATGTAGTCAATGCTAAAGAGTAAAAACCAATGTCAAAAGTGATGCATAGTCAGTGCTAAGGAGTAAAAAACAAGTAAAAAGTGATGCATCATGGGTGCAGAGTAAAATATTCAAAATCTTATTATTTACTTTTCAAGATCATTGAAGGCCGTCATGTGCTGACAGATAAAGAAAAGCAACTTCAGGAAGAGTACAAAGATGAAGAGAAGGTCATTCCAAGGCCTGAAATTTGGTAAGTTGGCTGTACCAACTAAAATCATAATATATTGTCAAATTATAAATCAGTCACTTTCAAAGAAAATGCAGTCCAGAAGACTAATGTAAAATCTAAATTCTTCATTACAGGGGTGGCTTCCGTGTCATACCAGAAGTAATTGAATTTTGGCAAGGGCAAACGACACGCATTCATGACAGGATCCGCTTCAGAAAACTCAAAGCTGATGAAACTGTAGATAAAAGTGTAACTCATGAAGGAGAAGAAGGATGGGTATATGAAAGGCTTGCTCCCTAAGAACACCAATGGCAGAAGACAGAAGAAAAAGATAAAAGATTTTTCTTTATCAGTCCGGGCATATGAATTACACTCATACTATCAGTGACTTGAGTATTGTGTAAGCCTAGACTTAAAGAAATATATTCTTTTTATCAAAGATAAATTAACTTTGTGAAAGATAATATCTATCACATTGTAGAATGTACCAAATGTCAGAGGTGCATTTCATGGGTATTGTTATTCTAATCTATGGGTATAATTGTTATTTTTTTGTATGTATATTATAAGTAATATCAATAACTGCCTTATTTTCTTCCTTTATTTTATTTAAAACTTGTAAATGTTCATTTTATGTGTATACAACCTTACACACAATCATGTACACATACATACTCACACATGCACACATACTCATGCACACTCACCCTCCCTCCCAAACATAGCTTTCTGTAAATGGTGTATATCAGTAGGTGTAGGTTGTCAATATGAATGAGAAAACATTATATTGACACAGTGGTAGAAAAAATACTATACACAAAATAGGTTCATTGAAAGATAAAAGCTTTCAATAAACCTGTTGTGTATTGTAGTTTTTTCTGCCATTATTATTGACAGATAATGTTTGGTGTCACCCCCCTTCCCTAGTCTACCTCATGTAAGTAGGGTGATGAGGGTAATGAAGAATGAGAAATGAGAAAAACGTTTTTAATATAATTAAAGATTGAGGAGCTAGAGTAAACTAGTGACCTTTCAAATTGCCATCACTTAAGAATGTAATATCTAATGTATCAGGTTAAGTGGCAACCCATGTTAATGCTTGATAAGTCTTCCATTAGGATGTAAAGAGTATACAATAAGGAAAGCATGTTGTCGACATAATAAAACAAGTCTCAAATTTATTCTCATTTATTTTTGAATCTCATTTCTAGGATTTCTCGTTTCAAGCCTGAAAAAGAAAGGATGCTACAAGATAGAACTCTAACTACAAATTAGGTCTGTTATTTAATGCATTTATATATAGTTTTTCCAATTCAAAACAAAAACAAATATACAATTTACATGGGTATTTTAAAAAATCAACAAGACTTACCTTGACTGTTTGAAACAAACAATTTAACTTCCAGCTGATCATGTTTTTTAACAAAGTCAATGAACTGTTGTGTTCCTCCTCCAACACCAAAATAATGGGATTTAGCTGCCAGAATGCTGTTTATCCTTAAGGAATTATACATTTTCCTTGATATGTCCAATACTTTGCAAAGAAATCAAAAGTGTAATAAAAGAGAGAGAGAGAGAATAATAGGACAAATAACTGTTATATAGATAAAAATGAATACAAACACAAGCTACTGTTGATATAAGACATACTTAACTAGTAAATACTTGATAACTGGGTCATCCTAATAATGGTACTTTAAAGGAGATAACTCCCAGATTTCAAAGTTTCACAGATGAAATGTGCCAGGGACTTGTTATGATATTCTAAATAATCAGACATTCTGACACTGAAATGGAAAAGCCTACTTTTGTAAACTGAAACCCAATGAAAAAGATTATGAAGAGCTCTGAAAGGATACATTATTCCATTGCTCTTGAGGCAACTGGTCATCACATGAAGTAATTTCTCATAGCAGTCTGTGTTATATATAGTTTCTGAAGTTAAGATCACATCAAATTTATGTGAATTTTCATGAAGATTTGGTGTTAATTTTCTTTCAAGATCACTCCAGTCTCCAGAGAAAAATGAAACTCTTTCAGCCACTTGCTTGACAGATGCATCAGAGAATTTGCAGTCAATTGTTCCTTCTTTGTCAATAACTAAAGATGAAGAATCAGCCAAGTTTAACACAGCATTAGGTATGGTAACATATCTAATAACCTCTTCATTCTGTTGGAAACAAATAAAATCAATTAGATTTTTTGTTGAGTTGTCCATACAATAACTTTCTACTCTAAAACAAATCAAGTGGGATGTATTTCTACTACTACTTCTACTACTATATATCCTGATGCAAATATGTTCTCACAACTGTGTTCTTCTTTCACAGGGCATTTTACCATATCATTTCTAGAAATGTCTTGCTATACTTTTTGCTTGGTGATGTAAAAATTAAAATGACTTACATAATCCTGAAGGCTGACATGTGCTCCTTGAAGTGCAGTGTAGAGTCCAGGCAATGCTGCACCACAGCCTAACTCTAAAACCCTAGAAAAAAAAAGAATTTACAATTAATCTTTTTTAAAACATTTTAAATAAGTAATAAAATTACTTAATATTGTTAGTTTGTTCTAAACAATTCATATACCTGTACAGATAACCATAATAACAGTACCTGCAGCCCTTCAAGTTCATCTGCAATGAGGATAAATGTTCCAAGAGATCCCACGTACATTCCCAAATCTTCAGTCCTCCTGAAAAATATACAAATCACTTCATGCTACAGGCAGGGTTCACTGTGACAAATGTTGATGAGTATAAATGAGACACAAGAGATGTTATTACACTGTATTTTGAAGTTGTTCAATCTCATTTATACCTTTCTCTACTGCATGCTGTATTCATTCAAATGTCTCAATGAATCTATACATTTAAGTAATTTGGTAAGGATCAAGTTTATCAATATAATATAAAATGGTAAATTTTCCTGATGGCTTTAGATCAATTCCATTAAATTTATAGTTTTATATTGTACTATTTATATATCTTTTATACTGGCTGAAATAATACAAAAATTGTAATGATTACATTTTCCCAGATGAATTATTAAGAAATAATGAGATGCTAATGAATGAAATAGAGGTTGAATAAATTAAACAATGATTTAAAAATTAACTGGAACTAGAAAGAATGAAACATTAATGAGAAATACAGGAAAAAGAACATTATAGGATTATTATTATAGGATTGCCTTTACTGTTATAAATACCATTTTTGATATTATAATGATTATTATAATAACAATTATCATTCATAATAATCATATTAACCCATTGCAGACGGATGTCATGACATACATGACGTAGGAGCTTTGGCCTAACGACGGGCATCATGACGTACATGACGTTTGGGGATTTTGGATCACTGCTATTTTATTGTGCTATGAGAAAGGAGTGAGTGATGATGGCAACTGCAGTCATAATTACTGTAATTACCATAATATTAACCTAATTTAACATCCAAAACCTAGATGGCACCAATTTTTCCTAGCACCAGCAGGAGAGAGAGCCTTGAATGGCACCCATCCACGGTCTCTAGTAAGCACTGTCTTTATAGAGCGATGGCACACACTAAGTTGATGAACTCTTGCTCTAAAGTACCTCGCTCTAAAATAAAACCTATCCTGGAGATTGAGCAATCGAATCTATCCCTGTCCGCAATGGGTTAATGAGATAATAATAATAGTGATGAAAATATACTACGCGTTATACATATAAT
>NW_028234408.1:24715293-24722793 GCF_977035675.1 Penaeus japonicus
TGACTTTTAACGCTACAGTACTTGTGGTGCAGAATAGAAATAGGTAACATCACACTTACTGCAGATGTTCTCGTCCGATCCGTCATTGCAGTCAGCTACGCCGTCGCAGAACAAATCCTTCCTCAGACATTCTCCGGATCCGCATTCGATGTCCGTGCCGGGGCAGTTGGACACCTCGCCCTCGGGCACCGGCCATCTGGGCTCGGGCAGGCGGCTCTCTGGAAGTGGCAAGGTTTGTTACATTCAGCGCTTTCATTTCTCTAACAATTAGCCATTTGATTATAGAAATAAAAATTATGATAGCTATAACAATAACTCATGATTACAGGGGATATAATACTCCTCGTGTAAATAATAATAACAATAACTATAGCACTGTCCTTGGTGATAGTAGTAGTAATGACTATAATACTACTAATGATAACAACAATGACTTTGAGTAATGATACCAATTCATCATCACCATAGACAAAACAAAATTACCAGTGTATGACACGTTTAACCATACACTCTCAAACGAAACATTAACACGCGCATTTGTACAACTCACTTTCGAACTGAGCGCAGTTGTAGACCTTGTTCCTTCCCTTGCAGATCTGCTGTTCAATATCGAAGAACAAACTGGCTGGACAGTTGTTCTTGCTGAGGGCCTTCTTGCCTCCGGGCGCAGGGATGCAGCGGTAGTAGATTCCGCAGAACTGGCGGGCCTGAAAACGAAGGGGGGGGGGGGTGATCAAGACGTCTAAGATATACATTTTTTCAGATCAGATTAAAGAGATTTTTTTTCTTTTTTTTAAATGTCTGAATTGATGTGTCCTTATATACCTGCTTGTATGTTATTTGTCTGTGAGTGCTTTGAGTGCTTTGAGTGTGTGTGTGTGTGTGTGTGTGTGTGTGTGTGTGTGTGTGTGTGTGTGTATGTGTGTGTGTGTGTGCGAGTGTTTTAGTTGTGTGTACATCCGTGCGTGTGTATGTTTGTATGCTCATTGGTTTCGAAAATGTATATCTACACATGTGATCATGACTAGCCGTCAAGAGCCCTTACCTCATCTTCAAAAACGTCTCCCAAGTTCTGTCTGAAGAATTCTTGGGAATCGCGCCCTAAGCAGTATTCTTCAGGTGTCATCTCTCTGAGCTCGAACTCCTGGGCGGCGGCCAGCCCCGCCACGACTGAAATAAAAAAAAATGAACATATAAGTATTACATAATAATGGTAACCTATCAGCTATTGCAATATCATGGAAATAAATTGGATTTCGACAGCGTAATGGTAATAGGAAATTTTAGCGAGGTGATTCCCTTTATTGAATTCGCTTTTTTACTTTCTCTTCTTCCTTTTGGTATTCTTTCTCATTTCAACACGCACACACACACACATACAGGTATATATATATATATATATATATATATATATATATATATATATATATATATATATATATATATATATATATATATATATATATATATATGTATATATATATATGTATATACACACACAGACACATACTTGCGCAGTATTGTTCTAAGGGAATGAAGGGGGGGGGTAGTATTTCAAAGATATTTTCCAGGTATTTTGGTGCAGACTACAACACTTTTATTGTCATTGATAATGTATATGCATACATACAACTTTAGTACAACCTTAGCAATCCGACACACACACACACACACGTGTGTGTGTGTGTGTGTGTGTGTGTACATATATGTGTGTGTGTGCATATGTGTGTGTGTGTGTGTGTGTGTGTGTGTGTGTGTGTGTGTGTGTGTGTGTACATATATGTGTGTGTGTGTATATGTGTGTGTGTGTGTGTGTGTGTGTGTGTGTACATATATGTGTGTGTGTGTGTGTGTGTGTGTGTGTGTGTGTGTGTGTGTGTGTGTGTGTGTGTGTGTGTGTGTGTGTGTATGTGCATATATGTGTGTGTGTGTGTGTGTGTGTGTGTGTGTGTGTGTGTGTGTGTGTGTGTGTGTGTATGTGTGTGCGTGCTTGTTTGTGTGTCGTCTACTAAGGGTTTTTATGTCCTTATTCTTTCTTGGAAGAGATCAGGAGGCATTCTTTGCTGAGGTTTCTTCGAAAGGTCAACGGCGACATTTTAAATGTCATGATGGCTAACCTAACAACTGTTCCCTATCCGGCTTTCTTCGTGCTTTATTAGTATTCTATTCTAATCTCTTTATATCATACACACACACACACACACACACACACACACACACACACACACACACACACACACACTAACACATAACATACACACACCCGAGGCACACAAACTCGAAGATGTAAGTGCATTCGCGGCATTGTGCAACAGGCTATCAAGAGGCAGCCGTTGCAACGATGCTGCGAGAGTGAAAGCCTTTCTCTCGAGAGGCTCCGAAAGTGAGCGCTCAGGAACGCAGTTATCGGCGAATTCTAGCGATGGTGACGCCGCAATTGTGTCAAGAACAAGTCGCCAAGTCCGGTCGAGAGATTACAAAATATATATTTTTTTTAGGGGGGGAGGGGAGTGGAAGAGAAGCTCCCTCCTCCCCCTCACGCCTGTTATTGGGGGCGGGGTGGAGGTTGGGGGTAGGGGGGGGGGGCGCAAGATTCCGGTTTTCCTTTCACTTGGGGGAACTGGTGTTACAAGTTGTGATACAGGGCTCCTATTTGGCCTCGCTCTCTATCTGTCTCTCTATCTCTCTCTACCTATTTACGTATTTATTGCCATACATTATATATATATATATATATATATATATATATATATATATATATATATACATATCTATCTATCTATCTATATCTATCTATCTATCTATCTATCTATCTATCTATCTATATATATATATATAACTTATATAGATAGATAGATAGAGATAGAAACATAAATGCAGGTGCAGGTATAGACAGATAGATAAACTCACGAGAATGTATGTGTGCACACATGTGTTTGTATGTAGACGTGGAGGTAGAAAAATAAACAGACCTGATAGATACGATGGTGCCTGCAGTGATTACGTTAAGGCTAGATGCAGTTACAATATCGTTCTAGTATTTGTATCAAGAAAAAGAATCAGAAAATAGAGAACGAAAATAGAAAGAAAGATTGTCATGGTGCATTTCGTGAGCACATAGTATATGATCATCACGGAATAACTTTTACCTTTTGTGTATCGTGGTCGGAAAGCGTTGCAGCTACCAACCATGGATCACGAAACGCCTCAGCTTTCACTTGTACCGTGAGCTTCGAAGAAAATAAAAATGCTCTTGGCAGGAAAACCCAAGTTCCCCCTTCCAATCACCTCCCTCGTTTTCTCTTCGAAACACTTTCTAGAGGATAAGTATTTCGGTTAATGGGCGGGCCTCTTCACCACGGGCGTGTGGGTCACCGCGAGCCCTCTCTCAATTCCAGCCGCCATTTATGATAAGCTAAGGTGTCGCTTCCAACCAATGATGACGTTTGAAATACTTTGGGTTTCTTAATAAAAGACACTCTGAGCCAAGGTCGGCGTGACGGTGATTATCTAGCATTACGTGCACATTGTGATTAATGGCAAAAGGTGATATTGGAAAGAATAAAGAAACAAGAGAGAAAATTAAATAGTAATGATGGAAGGAGAAGATACTGGAAGAGAAAGAGAAAGAGAAAGAGAGAGAGAGAGAGAGGGGGGAGGGAGAGAGAGGTGGGGAGTTAGAGAGAGAGAGAGCAGCAACATAATATCACCTCCATTAGAATCATCTTTCATCAGATCCAACAGGTCGCAGCCGGTCGATTGCGTCACCCGAGCTTCTGAAAGCGGTGATTGGCAGCCGAAATACCTTCACATCGGCAACAGGTCATTTGTAGGTCATGGGGTCACAAGGTCACGAGAGTAGTATTACCCGTAAGGTTCGTATACAGTAAAACACTATAGGAATCTTTAGGTGTAAAGGCAGCGTCTCATAAGTGTATTTAGAAATTTCCAAATATGGTCGATTCTTTGGTACTCGATTCGAACAAGTACCTCATGCACTAAATACTCTAAAATTGGTATATTATAACATTAGTGAATTTTGATACATTATCTCCATTTTTCCCTAAACTTCAGTTACGATTCTTTTGGCGATTTCAATGCGAAGTAAATAGTAATCCAAGGAAAATTTTCTTCGTGAGATGAAAGGAATGCATATTATGATACTCGAGCATTACAACATATTTACACTCACAGAGTCGTTATTGCGATAGATATCATTCTGACTCAAGGAAAAAATACTGTTTTGTTCGCAAACGAAATATATGCATTAGGAGAATAGTAAGTAAATATAACAGGAATTATCCATGGTCTACATACAAAAGATCGTGTTTACATGAGACCTAAAACTGAATATTCAAAGCATAATAGTATGAAATGTATACACGAGAAGAACAGTTGCAAAGAAAGTAACTTTCCTCCAAGAGAAAATAAATGCATGAGCTGGCTAGGGCTGCATTCTTTCATGAATACGCACTTCTGTTATGTTCTTAGTAGTCGACAATATATTCTTTAAAAAATCCAAATGCATACTGAGATAACGATCATTACCAAACTAAGCAACGTCATGAGCAGAAACAACGTCAAAAAAGTAAAAGACAACAAAACACAATCGTTGTAGAAAGCGCCAGAGAGAGTTTGTTTTGATTTGAAAAGATGAAGCTGGACGGGCATATTTTGAAGCCAAGACTTTCACTACCATGAGGGAAAGTGTCATGAGGGAGGATAGCGGGCGTGGAGAAGGTTGGATGCTGAGGTATGGATGTGGGGCATCTGCTAGGGGGGAGGATGGGGTGACGGTAGGGGAGGGGGCGAACGGGGAAAGCCTTGTGGTAAAAATCTGGGAAGATTAGGGGGAGGGGAGAAGGGGGATAGAGAGAGACTGAAAGGGCCGGAGGGAGAGACGCGCAAGAAAAGAATGATGGATAGAGAGACAGACAGTAGACAGAGGAATGGAGAGAGAGGGAGAAAAAGGGTGAAAAGGCGTGATTTAAGAAGGCAGGGAGAAAGAAAATCTGTAAGATATTAAGTAAGCAAAATGATGTAATATGGAACTGATCTAAAAAAAACTAAAAGGAAAGAATCAAAGACGAAAATAGAGAAAGGATAAGAAATGGGTAGATAGAAGTTACGAATATATATATATATATATATATATATATATATATATATATATATATATATATATATATAGATAGATAGATAGATAGATAGATAGATAGAGATAGATATATAGATAGAGAGTCGTACACACACACACACACACACACACACACATATATATATGTGTGTGTGTGTGTGTGTGTGTTTGTGTTTGTGTGTGTGTGTGTGTGTATGTGTTTGTGTGTGTGTCTTAACATATTTCTACTGGCCAGATAAATAATATATTATAGCATGAAGTGAAGAAAAAAGGGGAAAGAAGGAAGATGAGAACAAGAATAAGGGAACAGGGAGAGAGAACCAAGGAAAGAAAGGCATGGAGAAAATACTAAAAGCTGAAGAAGGAAGGGGAGAAAAAGTTAAACTGAAGTAGAATGGAATGGCGATAGAATTAGAAAAAAAGAAAGAAAAAAAAAACATAGAACGTGCATCAAGAAAGAGAAGAAGAGAGGGAAGGAAAATGGCTGACAGTATATATATATATATATATATATATATATATATATATATATATATATATATATATATATATATATATATATATATATATATATGTGTGTGTGTGTGTGTGTGTGTGTGTGTGTGTGTGTGTGTGTGTGTGTGTGTGTGTGTGTGTGTGTGTGTGTGTGTGTGTGTGTGTGTGTGTGTGTGTGTGTGTGTGGGTGTGAGAGAGAGAGAGAGAGAGAGAGAGAGAGAGAGAGAGAGAGAGAGAGAGAGAGAGAGAGAGAGAGAGAGAGAGAGAGAGAGAGAGAGAGAGAGAGAGAGAGAGAGAGATTCATAACAACACCTATCCAGGAATCTACAAAGAATCTACAAATGATACTAGACCAAGTGCCAGTCATCATCAATCAATGATCGCAAATTGCAAAATCCGATTCGGTGCCGGAGAGAACTGCTTTCTCGCATTCTCGGACCACGTGGCAAATTTGAAAGTAAGAGTGTCGTTACACAAGCACATGAACACAGGGAGTTTCTCTAAGGATACACTAAAACCTTGCCATTCGTTTTGGGTGTGATTATGTATGTATGTATGTGTATGTTTATATATATATATATATATATATATATATATATATATATATATATATATTATATATATATATATATATATATATATATATATATATATATATATATATATATACATACATATTATACATGTAGTGTGTGTGTGTGCGTAGGCTTGTGTGCATAAAATATATGCACGTGTATATATACATACATTCATAAATACACACAGGCACACACATATATACATATACATACATATATATATATATATATATATATATATATATATATATATATATATATAATATATATATATATATATATGCATATATATATATGTATGTATATATATATATATATATATATATATATATATATATATATATATATGTATATATATATATATTTGTTTATTTGTATGAACGTCTAATTTTCTGTTGTCTACAAAGAACTCCTCTCGATGCTTTTGACACCTTAAATGATTTTTGAAAGTCAAGCCTACGCCTAATTTCACCGGCTGAATGAGCCGCGCATGCAACTGACAGTGAAGTGACGCTGGGAGTGATGCAAGTCATCGATTTAAGCTTTAGTCTCATCTGCACGTAAATCTACATCTATCTTTCTATCTGTCTATCCGTGACTAATGCCATTCCCCCCACTTCACTGGTTCACTTTCACTAATGCACGTCACGATCTCGGCTCGTTGCAAAGACATGACTGAATCCTACGAATAGAAGAAAGAACTTCCACGATTACAGCCTGCGGGAAAAGGATCGGATTCTGACATCTCGTATCCTTTCACATTCGGGAGAGACAGAGCCAGACTGTGGCGTTCGAGGGAAGGGACCTTTAGGTGTCTCAAACCTCCCTCAGGAGCCTCGAGTCTCACTCCGTCGGCCCCCCGTCCCAGGGCCTGCGTTTCAGTTCGCCAATCGAGGGCCACGGGCACTGGGCAGCATCCAAGAACACTTCACTGTTGCAGTGCAGATTTTTCTTAACGATCTTATCCCGCTGGCTGACATGCTTATGTTCCGTTAACAGTACAGTAAAACAGCAAGGATAGGAAATGTAAAAGCTGGTTGTGAAACGTGATAGAAATTGACACTCACGGAGGGCGAACAGGGACGTAATCACTTGGCGTGTCATGATGCACTCCTGAGGTCTCCGAGCAACCGTCACCCTTACTTATATAGCAGCGAGTTGCGCATGCGCCACCACCGGCCCTGGTCGCTCCACCACACTCTTCCCTCCCCCTCCTCTCTCCTCCCCCCCTCCTTGCAGGCCACTTTCACCTGCCACAAGGGTCGAGGCCACACCATACCAGCTGCGACC
>NW_028234408.1:24757793-24760293 GCF_977035675.1 Penaeus japonicus
TACTGTGACGGTGCGGGAGGGGTAGGGGGAGGGGTATAGGATGTTAGGGTATAGGTTGAATAAATAACAAAACACAATCCCAGCCATTGAAGGCTTTCGTGACTTGAGCAGATATAGGGATGTCGTTTTCTTTTTTCTTTAGGAAAAACATGGTCCAGTTTTACTTGAAGGAGCTAAGAGGACGTTCACAAATAAAGAATAAATCAGGCACCAGGCCCAAAAATATAAAGACTAGATTCTATACTGTACGGTCAATCTGGACCTAGGGTCTCGTTTTGGGAATATTGCTGCATGGTATCCGAGCCCCTTCTAGGGCTCTCACTCCTCCTCCTCTTCCTCACACGAGGTCAAGGCCGTCGCCAGTAGGGTCAAGAAGCCAGGGGTAGTTGCGCGGGCACTCCATGCAGGTGAAGAGATTGTGCTCCTCGTTTCGCAGCTCGTGGGTCCTCAAGGGGCATGAGTTGGGCAACGAGCAGTACGGCTGCCCCTTCACGTCGCACTTCTCCTTCCAGTCCGCGAAGTCCCGAATGGCGGTCACCTCGGTGGGGTTCTGCATCCACTGGATCACCTGCAGGAGAGTGACGAAGTAGACGTCGTTCTGTGCTCGTTTCTCGTTAATGAACTTCAGGAGAACGTTCTTGAATTCCTTGTTCCTCTTGAACCAGGCTGCGGTGAAGTGGAGGCCAAGGGGAGCGCGGTTCGAATTGTAATGTCTGTCGAAGTTGTTGTTCAGCAATTTTTCGAACTGTTCAGCGTCTCGAATGTTGGTGCACGAGTCGACGAAGTGACAACCGGACAGCTGTTCGTCGTGCTCGAGGTTTTCGCGGCGATCAAGCTCGTTAACGACCATCTCCCAGACGGGGTGGGATCTGGAGGGGCAGTTCTGGGCATTCCCGTGGCACTTGTGGGGCATACGGAAGTAAAGGGTGTAGGGCCAGAGCGGGACGCGACTCAGGGGAGCGGTGATGGAGGCATCATAGATAAAGAGTTGATCTGTCATCATCTCGAACTGCGTGTTGCCGCCGACGCGAAGGTAAGGCGCGCGGACGCCGATGATGGAGTTGTCCGTGATGTTGGCGAAGCGCTCGATGATGAGGCGGGCGCCGGCCATCTCGGTGAGCCAGTCGTCGTAGGTGCCGTCGGTCCAGTAGGAAGCCTCGGCGCGGTTGCTGATGGAGAAGACGGCGATTTCGTGGCCCTTGCGGTGGAGCTCCTGGACGGCCGAGTAGTTGGTGTATCTGTGCGACACGAAGAAGGTGCCCTTGATCTGGCAGCCGTTGGCGTTCTTGTTGTTCTCATTGAAGATCTCTTGGTAGAGGCCGATGTTGCCCTCGTTGACGGCGCCGGAGAAGGTGATGGTGATCATCTGGGGGGTCTGGTTGAGTCCCAGGTTGCCGGGAATCCGCGTGCCGTCGGCGGAGCAGAAGCAGTCGGGGAGGATGCACTGCTCCTTGTCGCACTTCGGGGCGCGGTTGGGGTCCTCGCGCACGTCTGGGAGAAACAGAGGCAACAAAGCTTAGGAATCAAGACCAAAAAAGGGATTCGAAACTCATTAATCTATAAATGTTTTCTTCTTTCTATACTAGCTATAAAAGATAAATCTCCTTATAGATGATACTTACTGCAAGCATTTTCATCGGACCCATCCTCACAGTCTATGTTGCCATTGCAGAAGAATGCCTTGGCGATGCAGGTCCCGTCGCCGCAAGCCAGCTGGTTCGGGGGGCAGATCGGCTCATCCGTGTACAGGAGTGGTTGCGCCTTCCGGGGGCCTGCAGGGTAAGGGGCGGGAGGAAGGGGAGATTATTACATGCCAGATCTGTCTGTGAATTCACACACGAACATAAACGAGCATACACACACACACACAAAAAAAAAAAAGATGAGGAAGTGATACGCGAAGCAAGATATAATCATGCACGAGTACAATTATAGGAATTTGGACTTAAATACGAACTAAACACACGTGTTGAACACAAGTAGAAAGGAAAGGATCCAGCAGAGGCCTCTCCCTCTCTCTATCACCCCACCATTACCTGGCCCCTCCCCCTCCCCCGCTGCCGCCAGCCAGAGTGAAGGCGTGCTTTGCCAGGGTTGCACAACTGACTTAGCAGTACCACATCCGCACATAACCCCTCGAGGCATATTTTTGAAACCAGTGGTCTAGGACTCTAAATCCTTTTCTCTGTCTGTCTTTGTACATTTTGTATTTTTTTGATTGTGGATATTTTTTTCCATACTATATGATTATCTATTAAGTGTAAAGATTTTTCAGAAATTTTGGATCAACGAGGATGAAGCAAATGTAAATAGACTCTAGGATGGATGAAAGCTTACTTTCTTTGTGGAATTAAAAAAACAATTATATTCAGATTACACACACACACACACACACACACACACACACACACGTAGGCTATTTATACTGGGCACATGATTTTGCCGAAGGCCTATTCGCTATATAAATAGACTGATTAGACCTTTGGTATAATCGTGTTTC
>NW_028234408.1:24765293-24785293 GCF_977035675.1 Penaeus japonicus
TTCATATATATACATATAATATATAATATATATATATATATATATATATATATATATATATATATATATATATATATATACATATACATACATACATATATATATATACATATACATACATATATATATATATACATATACATACATACATATATATATATATATATATATATATATATATATATATATATATATATATATATATATATATATATATATATATATATATATACTGTATATATAATAAATATATATACACACATTCTTTGTTAATATGTTTTGCTTAATCATTGCCTTATCACGATTTCGACGATTTGGGAAAACTTTGCAAGAAGGCATGATTGTTTGATATAATTTAACGAAGCTGTGTGAATTCAACAATTGTATTGTGTGTGTTTGTGTGTTTATGTGTATTTGTACGTGTGTGTGTATGTGTGAGCGCGTGCGTGTTTGTACATAAAGTAACGACACAGGCATATCATCTCTCAGTAAAAGTCCTATCTCGAGCTATGTCGAAAATTTAAACCATTTTTTTCGCTTTCAAAACGCCGTCTTTCCCTCTCTCTCTCTCTCCTCCCCTCCTTCCCCTCCCTCCCCTCCACACCCCTCACCATCACGCCACTGACCGCCGCTGACGTTTCGTTAAGACGTGACGTAACACCAATGACGCAATGTTACATATTACCCTCCCCCTCCCCTCATCCCCCTCTTTCCTGTTGGCCAAGGTCCGATTAACAGGCGTTTCAGCTGTCGGGAAAGTGACTTAATTGCGAGCCATTATCAGAGCACTTGCGATGGCGTGTGACGTGGGGAAAGTTCCCTTGGGCCAAGACTTATCTTTTACTTGGCTTTTCTTAGGTAAGCCTGCGTGGAAATTAATTATTATGATGATGCTGGTAATGTGTGATTGGAATTAACGTTATTCTTCATTATTATTTAACTAACTACCAAACGATGTTAAGGAGAATATGATATCATCATCCATTTTTTTCTGAATCATATAATAACATTATAATAATTATGATAATAACAATGATAAAATCATAGTCATTCTAATTAATGATAACAAAACAATAAAACAGCTACAACAATAACAACAATATAACTTTTACTGCCAACGATAATAACAATAGTAGTGATAACAACGACCATGGTAACGATGTGTTAACAATGATATTAGTAAAAGTAACAGCAACAAATGATAATAACAGAATAACGATAATGGCGCTTAGACTTATTCTCAAGATATCACCACAAGTTATTTTCTTCCTTCATTTCTCGCATGTTCTGTCTCGTCAGGATGAGAAGAAAAGAAAAATCGAAAATGTTTAAAGCATCTCGATTGCTTGTCGATCCTCACGCAAATGGGGTGGCCGGGGAGGATGGGAGGGGGAAGGGGGAAGGGGGGAAGGGAGGGAGGGGTCACTCTTTCTCGAGGCACCGTTTTGCCAATCCGTTTTTGCTTGCGTTTCCAATCGGAGTTTTTTTGCCAAATACTCTCGTTGCTTCGAATGCAATATCTATTTAATTCTATTTGATCTTGTATTTGTACACATTTGACCAGTTCAAGAGAAAATAATGTCGAAGGGTTTATCGTTACAGTTATAATGGAATTCCGTGTTAGCGGCAATGGCCAAAACACCTTTTACTGTGTTGATAACAACGACGATTTGTTGATGATAACACTAAGGACTATATCATGATCAATGTTATTACTAATACTAATAAAATGCTTGATACAGTAATTATAACCGAGTTATATACGTTGAAGGTATTAAACTGTCTCATTTTTCTCTGCTGATTGAAAGTACTGACAATTTTATAAGAATGTCATTTTTGTTTACTATTCATGAAAACTATTTCGCAACTATACGACCTCAAAAAGTGCAAGTGACATGGTCAAATACTGAGGTAATCTTACTCTAGATAACCATACGAAAGATATTATCATAAGGGCGATCGTTATTATTGCATTAACACAAGCCATTATGAAGAACATTATCAGAATGATGGCAAAAAATGCAACATACTATCACAATTTACTGTCATTAGCATTATTTTCAACCCTATCGCTTTATCAAGATCTTAATCGCTGACAGACTTCATCAATTAAGCCAGACTATCAAACGTGCTTTTACCAGTTCCAGAACTTTTATCAGTTAACGAAATGATCTTCAGTGATAAAATCAAACTCCAGTCATAGGTGAAAGTCGCGTATTCTTTCTCAGAGGAAGTATAGAACCTGTTCAGGCACAGTGTCGCGGGCGGCCCAAGACTGGTCAGAAAAAGGGTGGGGTGGGCTTGGAGTAGGGGTGGGGGGAGGGGGGAGGGGGGGAGGTAAAAGAGGTGAAAACTCAGTATCAACAAAAGTGAGTTGGAAGGGGGTTTCGGGGAGGGAGGGTGGGATGGGATGGGAGGGGGTCAAAAGAGTTGGTGGGAGAGGGGACGGGGGGTGGGGGTAGAGTAGAGGGGAGGGAGTAAGAGCTTTCCAGAACAAGAATGAAAAAAGAGAGTAATCGCTGCTGTTTTTACGGCATTCGAGAGGACTTTCGAACGGGTAGTGTTATGCTAAGCGGGAGAAACAGGTAGTGCAGATGCTACGGCATGATAATGTGTGTCTGCATATTCTCTCGATGACGCCCGTTGCCAGTCATGGCGCTACGCTTGCTAACGCTGCTGTTATTATTCCATCTCAGTGATACAACATTGCTATTAATATTAATACGATATTGATATTACTATAATTAAATTGGTGCAGACGAACAAACACAAAATACTGATTGCTGCCAGATCAAACAGAGAGAGAGAGAGAAAGAGAGAGAGAGAGAGAGAGAGAGAGAGAGAGAGAGAGAGAGAGAGAGAGAGAGAGAGAGAGAGAGAGAGAGAGAGAGAGAGAGAGAGAGAGAGAGAGAGAGAGAGAAGCCTAAATGGCATAACTGTTAGGGTTAAGTCAGCCGAACGTTTTAAGAAAGCAAGTTTAAACGTAGAGGTGAAAGCAAGACACTCCTTTCTGATGGTACGCTCCCCCCCCCCTCCTACCTCCCCTCAATCCCATAGCACCACAATAGCTATCAACATGCTGCTTGGAAACTCCTACTACCCTTATGACCTCCAAGTATTGACAACGGACATTATAAATTAGATAAAATTGCCCCAAAGTTCACTTGCAATTCATCATGTCAACAGTATTAGACAAGGCATGCTACCTGTATGCGAATGCTTACGAACAGAAGAATACACCAGAACAAGAATAAATATTGGCCAGTTATATGAATACCACACGCATACATAACAATCAAATTTCAATTGTTGAATTCAAAATGATATAATGACATTGTCGCCACTTGATGAAAAAGCATCATATACAAAATATGAGCATAAGCTCTTATACCTAAGCATGCTGCGATAACCTAGGAATTCCATCGCCGTAACGCTTCCCGGGAGTGAAAGAAGTCTCCCACGAGAGTCGTGACATTTGACTTCCTTGATTCTCACGTGTATGGCGAACTGGGCTAAAACATCTCGCATGTTGTTTAGTAATAAAAAAAATGAATGATTCGGCGTGGGCGTGCACTACATAGCGATGCCAGAGGTGAATGGCGGCCCTATGAGGGCACTCCGGTCGGGGGACAGGGACGCGCCCTCCGTGGCACTTGGAGCCTTAATCCTAAGGGCAAAAACTGGCTCCAAACTCCGGGGTCACTGTGGGTGAGATTGTCACACTGGCACGACGCCCACTCGCCCCCGCCCATGCCGCTCGGGGTCACACGCCAAAGAAGGAGGGTTAGAGGTCGCACACACCTGAGGTGGTCAGGTCACAGGGCTGGGTAGTGGGCAAGGTCACAGGGCAAGGAACACACGCGGCAAGCACACACCCTTCCACACGCACTCACCGATGCTAACCGCCAATACGCCCCATAGAAGAAATGAGCGAGCCATATTGCCGCAGACGTCAGTACGCACTCCTGAGCGGATCCACGTGGCCGACGCTATATACTGGGCTACACGCGCATGCGCACCGCTCCCCCCTGGTCAACACTTTCACTGAAGCCTGCGACCCGCCCTAACTTTCCCCGCCCCGCCGGTGTCATCCCGACGACGCGATTCGTCCTTGCGTATGGATATGCCCGCAGGCGCCACCAGAGGGCAAAGAGGACCCCTCTCCTGCGCCCGGGGCTGCCCGCCGCGCCCGCCCTGACCCGCGCGCTGCGAAAGGTCACCTTGGCACCCTCTCCTGGCTGCGCATCCTCGGCCGGCTTGACCTTTGTGCACTGACCTCCCTGTGAACTTCGCCTTGAGATCACCCTCTAAGGGTCAATGGCCTCCATATCTCCCTCACATCCCTTCGTCCCTTCCTGGCCTGGGGGCGGCTCAGCGGAAGCGAGTCGTGCCAAGGATGTCCATATCGTAAATATCTACGTCTTAGAGTTGTGTTTGTGGTCTTAAAACGTAAATGTATACACACAAACACACTCACACACACACATACACACACACACACACACACACACACACGCGCACACACACATACACACACACAGACACACACTCACACTCACACACACACACACACTCACACACACACACACACTCACACACTCACACACACACACACACTCACACACACACACACACACACTCACACACACACACACACTCACACACATGTTTATATACATATACATATATCTATTCATATATATATATATATATATATATATATATATATATATATATATATATATATATATATATATATATGGAGAGAGAGAGAGCGAGAGAGAGAGAGAGAGAGAGAGAGAGAGAGAGAGAGAGAGAGTGGAGTGAGAGAAAGAAAGAGAGATGTGTATATATATACATAAATATGTATATATATATATATGAATATATGTATATATATATATATATATATATATATATATATATATATATATATATATATATGCGTGTGTGTGTGTGTGTGTGTGTGTGTGTGTGTGTGTGTGTGTGTGTGTGTGTGTGTGTGTGTGTGTGTGTGAGTGTGTGTGTGTGTGTGTGTGTGTGTGCGCATGTACACACATATACAGACATATATTCGCTGGTTACTATTTTGCATTATTGAATGCGTTATCATTAGTTTGTAAGTTTCTCACTAGCAAAATTTCTCTTCATATTTTATATATCTTAACTGGCATGAAATTTAGATTTTTGAAATTTATAAATGCAATATTGTCAAATTCGATTTTTCAGTCTCATCGACATGGGAATTTCTCATCAAAATATATAAGGTCGATAATATAAAACAAGGTATCTGTAACTGACAAACATTCGAATTGCATCATTCAATCACAACGAAATGTCTTGATGTCTTACCACTTGCTCTTTCACAACTATGTCAATAACTGTTGGGAAAAAAATATAAAAATTGATGTATTGAACGTTTTATGCCGATAAATCCTCAACTTCTATCTTTCTCCATTGTCATCAACCACGTGAAGTGCAAAAAGGAATATATAGATAAATAAATTGATAGATGAATAAATAAAACCTCGAAACAGGCAGAAAAAAAATATATAAATAGTGTAATATTTTGATGTGTAAAGCAATTTTTAGATTGCAAAATGCAGATCCAAAAGATGTTCAAATAGCTTAAACTTCACTGTCTGATGAAAGCAAGAGCTGATCACGAATTTCAATTACTCTGAAAATGAGTATATTTGAAAAGACAATGCTCAGTTGCAATTCAGGAGAAAAGATTAAAACCATTTCATGAATATGATTTTCGAGTCTCTCACAATATTCTGTAAGTTATTTTCACCATATTTCACAGAAAAATTGGAAAATTATGAAGTGGAAAAAAATAGTAATTCCTTTTACGGTAATAACATCGTCATTATAAACAGATGACGGAGATTACAATGAGTCTCGACCACAGTAAAAGTAAGTCATTGTAATAATTATCTCTCACTAGTACTTGATTCTGGTCATCGAACAGATTACAACACAAGGCGTTGGTGGTATCATTGTTCTCATGACATTCTTTGTTATCTATTCCATGACCACCATTACCCCTTTTATCATCACATGTACTGATCATTATGGTGACATAACATGACTAGGAACCAGCATTTTCTCAATGGCTATGATGATACGTGGAGTTCGCTGTGATACCCTCGAGTCATTATAGTAACATGCTGGATAGTTAGGATAGTGAAGGGTCGGTAGCTAGATGGACGGACTTTTGTTTCTTTATGTTTTGTTTCTTTACCATCAGCTGGTTTGCCATAGTCCAACCAGGCGGAGATGGACCTTAAGGAGATATTGAGCACAAGGGACAAAATGTGCAGATAAACAAGTACAAGAGCAGTTGAATAGGACTGGACAAGAAAAGGGTTCCTGGTCATATCTCGGAGGCTTTCTTTAGCATCTCAATTCTCCTATAAATCTTAGTACTCATTCTTTTAGGATGCTATAACCTTTGCATGGAACGAAAACTGTTTTTCTTTGTTTCTGTCGCACTCTCTCACTTTCTCTCTTTCTGTTTCTGTCTTTCTTTCTCTCTCCCCTCCCCTCTCTCTCTTTCTTTTCTCTCTCTCTTTTCTTTTCTCTCTCTCTCTCTCTCTCTCTCTCTCTTTCTCTTCTCTCTCTCTTTTTCTCTTCTCTCTCTCTCTCTCTCTCTCTCTCTCTCTCTCTCTCTCTCTCTCTCTCTCTCTCTCTCTCTCTCTCTCTCTCTCTCTCTCTCTCTCTCTCTCTCTCTCTCCTTCTCTTTCTCTCCCTTTTCAATTTTTTCTCTTCTTTCTCCCCCATCACTCTCTCTTCTTCCCCCCTCACACTCTCTCGCTTTCTCTCTTTTTGTTTCTGTATTTCTCTTCTCTGTCCCCTCCCCTCTCTCTCTTTCTTTTTTCTCTCTCTCTTTTTTTTTCTCTCTCTCTATTTCTCTTCTCTCTCTCTCTTTCTCTCTCTCTCTCTCTCTCTCTCTCTCTCTCTCTCTCTCTCTCTCTCTCTCTCTCTCTCTCTCTCTCTCTCTCTCTCTCTCTCTCTCTCTCTCTCTCTCTCTCTCTTTCTCTTTCTCTCCCTTTTCTCTTTTTTCTCTTCTTTCTCCCCCATCACTCTCTCTTCTTCCCCCCTCTATCTTTCTTTTTCTCTCTCTTTCACAAATGCATACATGACGCACAGCATTCTTCTGTTTTATTTGAAACCATTTACGATTAGCAGCATCAGCTTTGGCCAGTAATTGTACTATCAAAGATTAAAGATATCCGAATTAGTGAACGGTGTTTATCTTCCCTGTAGTTGACAAATTATTTGAAGAAGCGTAACTTTCTCCTTGTCTTCTTCTCCCTCCCCCCTTCTCTCTTTCTCTCTCTTTTTCGCTTTTTTTCTTTGTTCTCTTGTTTTCAGTGCCTACCGTCCTATTGCCAATCATAATATCATCGACCTTGTACCACATTCGAACTTTCACTCTGCTTAACCACATGTAGAACCATATGCATTACCAAGCCTCCTTTTCCCTCCCATCCTTACGCCCTCCTACCCGCCCACCTCCCTCCCATCCTTCCGCCCTCCTACCCGTCCCCCTCCCTCCCATCCTGCCGCCCTCCTACCCGTCCCCCTCCCTCCATAGCTCTGCCCTCCCTTCTTTCTCCCTCCTTCTTACCTCCCCCTCACTCCTCCCTCTCACCTCCCCCCTAACCCCTCCCTCTTTCCTCCCCCCTCACCTCTCCCTCTTTCCTCCCCCTTCTCCCCTCCCTCTTACCTCCCCCCTCACTCCTCCCTCTCATCTCCCACCTCACCCCTCCCTCTTTCCTTCCCCCTCACTTCTCCCTCTCCCCTCCCTCTTACCTCCCCCCTCACACCTCCCTCTCACCTCCCCCCTCCCTCTTTCCTCCCCCCTCTCCCCTCCCTCTTACCTCCCCCCTCACTCCTCCCTCTCACCTCCCACCTCACCCCTCCCCCGTCCCGTCCCCCTCCCTCCTCCCTCCCCCCTCCCCCCTCCCCCCTCCCCCCTCCCTCCCCCCTCCCCCCTCCCTCTTTCCTCCCCCCTCTCCCCTCCCTCTTACCTCCCCCCTCACTCCTCCCTCTCACCTCCCCACCTCACCCCTCCCTCTTTCCTTCCCCCTCACCTCTCCCTCTCCCCTCCCTCTCACCTCCCCCCTCACCCCTCCCTCTTTCCTCCCCCTCTCCCCTCCCTCTTACCTCCCCCCTCACACCTTCCTCTCACCTCCCCCCTCCCCCCTCCCTCTTTCCTCCCCCCTCACCCCTCCCTCTTACCTCCCCCCTCTCCCCTCCCTCTCACCTCCCCCCTCACCCCTCCTTCTCTCATTACAGTCGGTAGTCATCCTTAGCCAGCTGTTGTTATTGTTCTTCGTAGTTGTTGTGAATTCTTCAGCGGACGAGGGGAGGGAGGGAGGGAGGGAGGGTGTGGCGTAGAGAGGGAAGGCGCGGCGTAGGTGGACAAGGAGGGTGATAATGATCGCGGGCAAAATAAACAGAGAATTAAAGGGAGTTTAAAGAACAAACAGATGCGAGAGAAATGGCGAATACACCGTAAGAGAGGCCTGGGTGGCTTAATCAGAGGGTGGCAGAAAAGGAGAAGGATGGACAGAAGAAAAGGCGGAGAAAAGGAAAAGTACCCGAGAAGCTGTTGGAGAAAACGGCGACGACGAATAATGATTGGAATATGATGATGATAATGATAATAAGGATAACGATGATAATAATGATAGTGACAAAATAATATAATGATGATAATGATAATAGTAGTAAGAAGAAGCAAAAGAAGTAAAGGAAGAAGAAGAAGCAGAAGAAGAAAAATAAATAGACGAAGTAGAAGAAGAAAAATAAAAAGACGAAGAAGAAGAAGAAACATAAATAGACGAAGAAGAAGAAAAATAAATAGACGAAGAAGAAAAATAAATAGACGAAGCAGAAGAAAAATAAATAGACGAAGCAGAAGAAGAAAAATAAATAGACGAAGAAGAAGACGAAGAAGAAGAAAAAGGGAAAGATGAAGAAAGGAAAATGGAGCCAGGCGGCCGGCCCAAGTAAAAAGAAACCCAGGCGTAGGCCATGGTTGAGTAAAGGGAGAAATCCCCCACTGTTTAACCGAACCAAGAAACCGGGAAACACACTCAAGGAGGGCGGCCACGGGAGGAGGAGGAGCTCAAGGAAGTTCCTCATTTAGAAAACAAAGCCAGTGTTCAGTGAGGAATGGATGAAAGAGAGCGAATGCTGCGGGAAATGGGATTCCCTTTCACTTTCTTTCTTATTTGACCAAACCGCGCCATGTGTACATAAGTACTGCTCAACCGTTTGTGTACAGTACATCAGCTCCGCTAAGGGCGGCTTCTTCGTAAGCAAATGTTTATCAAAGAAGGTTTACTCGATGCTGAGGCCATACTTTGCAAAAAGCGATGCTTAATACTTAATGGATTTGAATCTTGAATTTGTATAATTGAATTTTCTTAGAGCATGGTAAAGCGCTTATTTTACATTCGATGGTATAGTTAATGAAGTGAGATAATGATTCTAAATATGGTAAAGCTACCGAGTAGGAAATACAATGAAATAGATTAGAGATGAATAGATAAAACGAGAGAGAGAGAGAGAGAGAGAGAGAGAGAGAGAGAGAGAGAGAGAGAGAGAGAGAGAGAGAGAGAGAGAGAGAGAGAGAACGAGAGAGAGAGAGAGAGAGAGAGAGAGAGAGAGAGAGAGAGAGAGAGAGAGAGAGAGAGAGAGAGAGAGAGAGAGAGAGAGAGAGAGAGAGAGAGAGAGAGAGAGAGAGAGAGAGAGAGAGAGAGAGAGAGAGAGCGGGTGAGTCCGCTTTGTTCACTTACGTAATGCTTTACCAGTAATCATGGGACTGTATATTCACGTACTTTTGTGGCCTGTCTCTCGGGCGGTCGCTGATCTGCGCCGTCCTTCCTTCTGCCTTTGCTTATCTTGCTTTATCTTTTAGCTTTTTATATCATTACATACTTATTACTTACTTACTTTTTACTTATTTATTAACTTATAGACTTATTTGCTTACTTATTTACTTTATCTTTTCATTTCATCTTGATTGCCTTTCTTACTCACTTATCTTTTCCTTTTATCTCACTTATCTCATCCTTCCCATTGCCCTAGTTTCTTTTCCAGTTTTATCATTCACCCATTGTATCTTTTATTTTTATCTGTTATTTCCGCAATTTATTTTTCCCATTTTACTTACTTGCCTCGTCTCTCCTTATATCTTATTTAATGACTTCCTTTATATTTTTCCCTTTGAGCTTACCTTTATCTTTTCCTTTCATTCTTATCTTTATCTTTTTCCCTTTAACCATATTTTTATCTTTTTCCTTTTGACCTTACCTTTATTTATTTATTTTTACCTTATCTCATACTTTCTTCTTTAACTTTATCTTTATCCGTTTTCTTTGACTCTGCCTTTAAAGTTTTCCCTTTGACCTTACCTTTATCTGTTCCCATTATCCTTACCCTTATCTTTTTCCTTTGACCTTATCATAATTTTTTTCCCTTTGACTTTACCTATTTTTTTTTATTTTTGACCTTACCTCTATCCTTTTTCTTTGATCTTACCTTAATTTTTTTCCCTTTGACCTTGCCATCATTTTTTTTTCTTTGACTTGATTTTTTTTTTCTTTAAACTCTTGTTTATCTCTATTCTTGGACCTTACCTCTATATCACTTAATTCTGTGACTGTTTTTTTTCTTCTTCTTCTCTTTTCTTTTCTTTTTTAGTTTTCATATCACTTAATTCTGTGACTGTTTTTTTTCTTTCCTTTTCTTTTTTAGTTTTTGCGTTAGATCACATACGTATTGCGTTTTGTTCTTCATCTATAGGTGAAGATTATTTAGTGTTATCAGTGTGTGAATTGACATTCTTTTGTCCTCAAAATTGGCATCACTGTACTGTCAAGTTTGTAAGTCTATAAGTACGAGGGTGCCTGAAGTATGGTGTAATAGGGATTGAGAATTTCACTTTAGTACTTTTGTTAAGAATATTGCATTGCCAGGAAGTGTGCCATGATGGTCCTATTCATGATGTCATTATCATAATCACTGTTATTAATTTTCTTCTTTATTTTTTTGTACTTTTGTTGTTGTTGTTGTTGACACTATCTTATTGCCATTATCGATTTCATTGTTATCATTGCTATTATGGATGCTGTCCATCACTAGTATAATAATCATCATGATGATGGTAATGATAATGACAATATGAACAATGGAGATAATAATATAGATTATGATCATAATGGTTATGGTATTGATAACGCTGATAAAAAAGAATAATCATTTTCATTGTCATCATTATTATCCTTAACATCATCATTATTAATATTATCAATTTTCTTTAATAGGCATTATTATCATGATCATTACTGTTGTCATCATTATTACCATCATTATCAATATCGTTATTATTATTTTTCATTATCATCATAACTGTGATAGCTGATGTTATTATCATTACTATAATTACTATTGTGATTATAGTAATAATAATATAATTACCATTGCCCGTACCATCATCATTATTATCATCATCATCATCATTCTCATCATTACTGTTGCTTCTCTTAACATCAAGAAGGCTTCACCTCACTCTTGACAGCTTTAGTTCTGTCATGTCAAGTGGAGTGACATGGCCGAGGCAAGACGGGGAGCTTCACGATCTATCTCCGCTTCCCTTGTTCGTCTTATGAATTTCCCGCTTTTTATTTTCGTTTGGCAGTATACTTTTATTGGTTCTTTAAAGGAATGGAACGCGTAACAAAATTGTGTATATACACACACACACACCACACACAGCAAACACACACACACAGAACACACACACACACATCACACACACACACCACACATATATATATATATATATTATATAAAATATATATATGTTGTGTGTCTATATATATATATATATATATATATATATAGATATATATATATATCAATAAATATAATATATATATTTATATAAAAAAATTATATATATATATATATATATATATATATAAATGTGTGTTTGTGTGTGTTGTGTGTGTGTGTGTGTGTGTGTGTGTTCTGTGTGATCGTGCGTGTGTGTGTATATAAATATATATATATATATATATGTATATATATATAATATATATATAAATATATTTATACATACATATACACACACACCCCCAACATACACACACACACACCACACACACACACACACATATATATATATATATATATATATATATATATATATATATACCACACACATATATATATATATATATATAGATATATTATCTATATATGTGTGGTGTGTGTGTGTGTGTGTGTGTGTGTGTGTGTGTGTGTGTGAGTGTGTGTTTGTGTGTGAGTGTGTGGTATGTGTGTGTGTGTGTACATATATAATATAAGGTATATATATATATAATTTCTAATAATTTATATATATATATATATATATATATTATATATAATTGTGTGTTGTGTGTAGTGTGTGTGTGTGTGTGTGTGTGTGAGTTTGTGTGTTGTGTGTTTGTGTGTGATGTGTTGTCTGAATATATATATATTAATATATATATATAATATAAATATATATATATATATATATATATATATAATATATGTAAAAAATATACATATATAAATATATATATATAATATATATATATATATCTATATTTGTTTATATAAATGTATATATATATCTATATAAATATATATATATATATATATATCACATATATATGTATCTACTCTCATATATATATATATATAATATATATATATATTATATATATATATATATATATATATATATATATATATGATACATACATTCATACCTACAACACACACACACACACACAAACACATAAGCATATATATATATATATATATAAATATATTTATATATATATATATATATATATATATATATGTTTATATATATAAATATATACATATATATATATATATATATATATATATATTATAGATAATAGGATATATACATAATACATTGTGACATATACACACACACAATCACAAATACACAACATATATATGTTATATATATATATATATATATATGAATATATATATATATATATATATAATAATTTACATATCAAATCTTGACAGATTTATTCATATATACATACATAATAATATATATATAGTTGATAAATAGGAGTTTACATTTGGTATATTAATACATATATGTATATATGTATAGATATATATATATTATATATATATATATATATATATCTATATATATACTAACTACACTTATCCTATAATATACTTTAAGTATCACATATATATATATAGTATATATATATATATATAAAAATATATTAAATATGATAAAATCAATAATATATTATAAAATATATAAAATACACGTATATATATATAATATATATATATATATATAAATCAATATATATATATAATTTTATATATATCGTTATATATATATACTCTCTATAGATATATATATAACTATATATATATATAATATATATATATATATATATTATATTAATAAAAGATTTTAATATACGGGTTTATATAATGTATATATATTTATATTATATATTATATAACTAGAAACATTGTATTAGAAATATATATATATATATTATAATATTAATTATATCTATCATATAAATATATAATGAAATATATTTAACATATGGTTTCATATTAGTAAACATAGAAATGGATGTTGTTTACATTACAGAATCACATACTCAAACACTCACACACACAATCACAACACACACACACACACACACACAACACACACACTCCACACACACACATATTAATATATATTATATTATATATATCTAATATTAGATAAATTTATATATATTATATATATATACCATATATAAGTATGTAATAGTTGTTGTTTACTTGTTACGTGCGGGCCGATGGTAGGAGAGAACAGCATCCTGATCTTAGGCTCAGCTTGGTCCGTCCATTTCTGTCAGCATGTCCGGTATGACAAGATGTTTTCCCGCCTCGGACCTTCAGACTCGACATTTCATCATACACGCGTGTTGCAATGCAGCTCTCAACACCACACTGGATCCTGAATGGGGAAGGTCTAGTGTTTCAATCTTGCCGAATGGACGAATTAAATATGTAGTCTAGATTTGAGAGTGAGACTAGAATTGTAGTGTAGAATCGGCTGATTATTTTCCCTTGCCTTTATGTAATTGCTACTATATTTCCTTTAATTTTTTATCAATATCCTTTGCCGATACATTTCCCTAGACTCAATCTCCATACCACAATATCCCTTCCTCTCAAACACTTATCTTTCATTATGCATGATAATACCCTTTCATATTCCTGCAGTTCCAGAGTTTTTGCAAAACAATGCAACTCGAGCTTCATTGCAATAACCTGTACTTTCTCATTCCCTTCGTTGCAAACAGGATTCTCGGAGACCAGTGTTACCAACAAATAACCACTCCAACGGATCTAGATTTTCGAGTTTTGTCATTAAGGAAGAATAAACAGGGGCTCCCTCATCACTGGCGTCAGTGTGGCTCCTTGTGTACACGCGGCGCTCTGTTTTGTAGGCCTATGTCTTTGCGTTGGGTAGATTGGTAGTGTGTTTGAGTAAGGTTATCAATACTACTGTGATTATCACTGCGATCATTATTATTGTCACTATTGTCATTATCACAAATGTTATTTATAGCTTATCTGTAAAAGTTATTATCATTATTATTATCCTCGTTACCATTAGCGTTGTTATAATTACAAGCATTACCTTTATTATTATCATCATTATCAGTATTATCATTACTGATAGTAAGAGTGTCATTAATGACACTCTTACTATCACCATCATTATTATCTTTGTCAATCACTTTAGGAATTTTTCTTTCTGTGATACTCAAAATTCCTTCAGAAAGTCATAATCTAAAGTTATAACACATGCACCAACATTATGGTCTCATCGCCGAGATTTTTGCTGATCATTCACATCTATCGGTCTGATGCATAAAAACAAATCTATGTCTTTCCTCACTTCAAGATTCTTATTTCAGAATCCTGTTTCTTAAATGTTAGTAGAATTTTATGTATTTTTCTTTCTTTCTTTCTTTCTTTATACTTTTAATTTTGTGGTTTGGTGGCCATATCTGTCTTTCTTTGTCTTTCTGTCTTTTTGTCTCTCTCTTCGTCTCTCTGTCTCTGTCTCTGTCGCTCTCTCTCTCTCTCTCTCTCTCTCTCTCTCTCTCTCTCTCTCTCTCTCTCTCTCAGCTCTCTCTCTCTCTCTCTCTCTCTCTCTCTCTCTCTCTCTCTCTCTCTCTCTCTCTCTCTCTCTCTCTCTCTCTCTCTCTCTCTCTCTCTCTCTCTTTCTCTTTCACACACACACACACAGACACACACATCACACACACACATATATAACAATGTAATCTATTTCTAAAAGTGCCTAAAAGAAGCCATATTTCCCATCACCGTGAAATCTCTATTCCGAGACGCCAATTATCACAAGGATGATTTAACTCAATAAACTAAATTGGATACAATAATAACATTCTCTCTCTAGCTCTCGCTCTCTCTTTCTCTCTCTCTCTCTCTCTCACACACACACACACACACGCGCGCACACACACACACACACGCACACACACACACACACACACACACACACACACACACACACACACACACACACACACACACACACACACACACACACACACACACACACACACACACACACACACACACCTTTCTCGATGACTGGTGTGTTCTCTCTCCGCTCTGTAGATGACTACAGATCTTAGTCATGATCCAGAGTTCGTTGGCTCATTACATTTTATATCCCGCCAGACTGTAACAGGCTGAGTTGCAACGCACATACTGCTGTTATTGCTATCATTATTACTCTCATTATTGCTAAAATTATTTGCTATTATCACTTTTATTAGTATTATCATTATCATTTTCACCTTTATTATCATTCTTATTATCATTATTATCATTGTTATCATCATTGTCACTATCTTAATTATTACCACAATCATTACAATTATTATAAATATAATTATTATTGCTATTATCATTATTATTATCATTATCATTATAATTGCTATCATTATCATTATAATTGCTATCATTATCATTATCTTTATCCTCATCCTCATCATCAGTATTATCATTACCATTATAATCATTAACACTGTTATTATAGATATTATTTTCATTAATACCATTATCATCATCATTATCATTATTATTACTATCATAATGATTGTTGTTATTGCTATCATTACCAGTATCGTTGTTTTCGTTATTGTTATTAGCATCATTATCACTATCATTATCATCAGTGATTTGCTACTCTGCGAATTTAAAGATTTTTACAGGGAATAAAACAATGATGATTAGTGAAAATTATGATTGCAAAAATTATGGGTTACGAAAATTATGTAATTATTCAGTTTTACGAGAAATAAAATTGTTAACGTGACGACCGTAAGAAATTTCAGTGACATTTTTCAATATTCTGAAAGTAGCCAATAACAGAGAGGCAGAAGGAAGGACATTAATGATCATACTGCAATTAATGACAGTGATGCCGCCACTAATGATCACAGTAATGGGTCTTCACATTCAGGCTCTTTTCCCAACTTCTGCTTCGTGAGGTTCCCAGTTTTCTTTCGAACTCCAAACAGAACTGGAAGGCAGCAGGAATAACTGGCGTTGGAAAAGCTTCAGTCGCACACACTGGCGCTCTCCAAATGACTTTGATATGTGATCCGCGATTCAGCAGTCATTATTGGTTCTTTTATTTAATTGGGCGTATATAAGCGGGCTGTGACTGGCGAATCTGAGAATTGTAAGAATTGCCAATCAGCACATGTCTCTCTACAGCTTCCACTTCATGTTTGCACACTTTGAAGTTAATGGTGTGACATGTTGTCATAACAGGGGGCAGAGTTTTAAGAAAATGTTTCTCATGGTCAGTAACTAAAATATTGAAAGAGTGTAAAGCTTTACTTTGCCGAGGACTTCTAAAACGCTTACGACCCATTCCTTCATGGTTCACAAATTATATTTATGGATATCTTTTCGAAACCATACCAGACGGTCGTACTCCATATGAAATTTGGTTTGGATGCTTGAGACAAGAGAACGTCCATTATACGGTGTATGATAACTCATTGGTATATCACTGATATTCCTAGAAGATACCAGTATTTACGTCGAAAACATAACCTATTATTACGTACTACTACTACTCTAAAACCACTAAGAAGAAAGGTCAGTGCCCTGGTTGGTCTTTTATTTTCAGTCTCCTCCAACACATCACACAATCACACACACACAAGCACATGCCACACACACCACACGTAACACACACACACTTACACACAGAACACACGCACCCACAGACACATAACACCCTACACACACAGCACACACAACAACCTACACTACACAACAAAACTAACACACACACACAGAACAGATATTAACAACTCCAGGGCCAGTAATCTCAAAAGCAAATCACTCACGACCCACACACACACAACCACACACACACGTACAATCACCCTCAGCTTAGGTGGCGACACAACAACGTCGTTGCGCGCACACAGAGCGGTCCGCCCCTCGCCTCGCCAGACAGCGCCCTCCCCGCTCCCTCTCAACATCCGTCGTTCGTGCGCGCTTAACTAATAACAAAATCGCCCAGCACATACCGCGTATGCCTGCTTCACCCGTTTTCCATCAAAGTAAATCTTTTTGCCATTATCGAATTCTGGGTTAATTCATATTCAGTCTTCGATCCTTTTTTTTTTTTAGGTCTTTTTTTTTATTTTTTTTTCGTCCTCTCCTCTCTCCCTCTCTCCTCCACTTTCCCCGTTACCTTGAAATGTGCTGGGAGTTTGGTTCCACATCCAGACTGAAAATGCAGATATATCTGTGTCTATCTGTCTATCAGTCAATCAATGTGTGTATACTATAGTGTGTGTGTGTGTGTGTGTGTGTGTGTGTGTGTGTGTGTGTGCGTGTGGGTGGGTTGGTTGGTGTGCGCTTACATGTATGAATATGTATGTGTGGAAGGCAGCTCTGTTATGTTTAATCCAATGGGAAGGATGATTTATAATGAATTGTAATGACCTTCCGGAACGTACATGTAATCAAGGATATTAACATTATTAAAGGCTATTTCTTCGATTATACTTACTTTATCTACTTATACGTATGTTATGTAAACGTATAGATATACATATACATATGTATATAGATAGATAGATAGATAGATGGATAGATAGATGGGTATATGGATAGATAGATACAAATCAGAAAATTTAAAGATGATAAAACTGGATCAACTGGAGCACAGATCGACAGAATTTTAACGTCGAATGATTTGAAACAAAATAAACAGCAAATTGTTTAAATAGTAACGTAGCTTGAATACTGAATCCAGTGAAGATAAAACGTTTTCTAAAATTGGAACAACATGTGATGGTTTGCATTCCTCAATGGGTTCTGAAAACAATCATTAACTTATTTGCTGACTAATTTCGAAGTCAAATGACAGATTAAAATCGGCCTAAAGAATATCCGAAAACTGAAGAGCAGAATCTAATTCTCTCCTTGGCTAACTTTTTCTTGCTAGTATAAGAAGATCTACTGGAAATGTTAATATCTAAATCCGATTTTCCAGCAAAATTTGGGTCAAATTATGGAATCCATCTATGCTATTGTATAGGAGGAAACACTCTTATATTCTCAAGACACGAAATCCTGACCTCAATCATCTTGAAAATCACCACGGATATTACGAAAGCAAGACATATCTGTGATAGAAAACCTTAAAAAGTCAGATTTTGAAGTTATAATCTCCCTAAATAGATCAATGGACTTGTAGTGAGGGTAAGAGAAGTGACAAAGGTTCATGGTAATCCTCCAAATATTAACAAGGTTGTTTCAGTTGATTACAACAGACAGGACGAGAAAAAAAAACATGGATAATATTTTACATATCCAACATAGGTTACAGGGAATATTTCAGTAAACTGAATCTGCCATCATAGTGCTTTGGGCGAGAAAAAAAAATATGTGCGTATGATATTTCACGTGTCCAACATAGGCTATGGGAATTGATTTACCGGTTGGGAATAGTTGTCCTCCCAATATATACTAACATATACCATGAAGAAAAAAGAAAAGAAAAGAAAAAAAAAAATCCCTTGATTAAGTAAACTGTTATAAGAAACAATAAATCCACACATCTTATATTCCATGTTACAAATTAGAAAGTATTAAACTCTAGAACGAATATTATGAAACAAAAATTACTCAACTAATAAACATTACACTCAAATTGAAGAAGATAAGAATTTAAAAAAAAAACTATATATTTTAAACATTCCTGAGAACAACCATGGGGTTGCAAAAACAAAACAAAAAAAAAACATTCCAAACATTTCATAAATGACCTAATCAGCTTCATCATTAAATGTGAATAAAATTGTATACGATATTACCAACTGACAATTGAGATGAAGCATTGAATTTCAATGACTACGAGCGAAATGATAGAGACAGAAATGTTGGAACTATTAACTCTCTATATCAGATGATTAGCGTCAAAAATGTTATTGTAACAAAATACACTCTTAAAACTGTGGAGGCGTTAAAGGTATTGACATTAGATACAAAAGAATTCAATGTTGTTATATGCAGATCAAAACAGAAGCTTTCTTCGGTGTATTGTGAAATATTGGTTGTTGATATCATGAATGCATACAGATATATATATATATATATATATATATATATATATATATATATATATATGTATATATATACATATTATAAAATAATAATATAAATATATATATATATATAAATATATGTATATATATACATATATATAATATAAATATATATATATATATATATATATATAATATATATAATATATATATATATGATAATACTAGATGTTTTTAATATCTCTTTATTGA
>NW_028234408.1:24805293-24815293 GCF_977035675.1 Penaeus japonicus
CAAGAAGGCCAACGAGGTGCTTTTTTATATTTTGCCTTTTTATCCTTTTTTTAATTTTCTTCTAACCGTTTCTCATATTTTTTTGTCAGTTACTTTCGTTACGCAGAACCGTTTTGTTTCTTGTGCATGCTTTTTTTCAAAACTAAATTATTGTTTTTACATCATTTATATAAATCGATCTTGACATTATCAGTACCGTTTGCATTATCGTTACCAGCAATATCACCGTTATAGCCACAATCAATGGCAATCCTTTGCAACAGAATGACAAAAACAATACCAACAACCATTACCACAAAACTTTAAGAAGTTTTGAATGAGACGGAATAACTTCACAGCACAAAAAAATTAAAAAAAAAAAAAAAAAAAAAAAAAAATGACGCCCTCATCAAAAATACATACAGTTCTGATCAAGATGAGATTCGAAAGTTCTCGAAATACATCTAACACGTCTCTAGTGCGAAGGCAAAAGCTCGTCCTCGAGAGATACAGGGAGTTATCACTCCTCTCCGTCGCTCTAGAGGATTACATTTAAAGGGCGAGGAGCGTAGCGCGGCGGGCCGAGAGAGATCGAGATCGGGAGGCACGAGAGCGAGGCGAGGCCGAGGCGCCGAGAGAGATACGATCGACGTCGCACGAGACCGGACCTGCTTGACCTCGATGCCCCCTCCCTCTCCCCTCCTCCTCCCCTCCTCCTCCCCTCCTCCTCCCCCTTCTCTCTTCTTAGGACAGTTCCTCAAAACCAGTTTGGGATCGAGAGGAGGTACGCTTGGCGTTGCGGTTGGGGTGGAGGAAGAGGAGGGGGAGGAGGAGGAGGAGGAGGAGGAGGAGGAAGAGGAGGAGGAGAGGGAGGACAAAAAGAGGGACGAGGAGGAGGAGGAAGGAGAATAAGGGTGAGAAAGAATAGGCGAAGAGGAGGAGGACAAAAAGAGGGAGGAGGAGGAGGAAGAAGGAGAATGAGAGTGAAGAAGAATAGAAGAAGAGGAGGAGGAAATGAGGAGGGAAAGGGGGAAGAGGAGGTATAGGAGGATGGAGGAAGAGGAAGAGGAGCGGGAGAAGAGGAAGGAGAGAGATGGAAAGGACGAAGAAGAGAAAGAGATGAATGAAAATGAGGAGAAGTGGGAGGGAAGGAAGTGTAGGAGGAGTAGGAAGAAAAAGTGGATAAGGAGGAAGAGGAGGAGAAAGGAAAGGAGATGGAGAAGGAGGAGTAGGAGAGGGAGAAAGAAAAGAAGGACAAGGTAACGGAGAAGAAGAGAATGACGGAGGAAGGGGAAAAGAAGAGGAAGACGGAGGACGGGGAAAAGAAGATGAAGACGGAGGAAGGGGAAAAGAAGAGGAAGACGGAGGAGGAGGAGACGAAGGGGGAGTAAATGTAATGGAGAAATATGAAGAAAGAGAAAGAGGAGTGGAGGAATAAGAATAGGAGGAGAATGAGGAAGAGGAAGGGGTGAAGAGGGGGAATGGAGAGGAGGAGGAAAAGAAAGAGAAAGTGGAAGAGGGGTCGGTGGAGAGGATAAGGGAATATGGAAGAGTAGATGAAAACAAAAAAGGGGGAGCGGGGAAGGGAGGAAGTGAAAGAACAAGGAGAAGAAGTAGAAAATTAGGGCTTAGGAAGGACAGAGACAGCGGAGGGACCGTGCAACCACTGCACGGCACCGAGGGCGGCTTCGAGTGACGCCGCGGCGATGGAGGTGTAGAACCGGCGGCCGCGGAGGGTGACCTAAGCTGGGCGTGTCTCGGGGCTGCCAAGGGCACCGGCAGCCCCACCACCTGCCAAGGACACGGCTGTAGTCAAGACGTCGTTCTGCTTGCAGCCCTTAGATAAACCAGGTTTCCTCTCCCCTCCTCTCCCCCTCCCTCCTCCTCTTCACCTGGTATTTTAAAATCATCCCCCTCCCATCCTCTTCTTTTTCATGTCTTCTTTTTTACTTCTCCACCCCCACCCCACCCCACCCCCACCCCCACCCCCATCCCCTATCCTCCTGCCTCTTTTTTCATGAGGACACTCCGTGAAGATTCACCAGTGCGTTCAAGGCACACCTGGAAGACACTCGACTCGACGCAACTCACTGCAGGGTCGAATACGTTTTTTTTTTTTTTCTCTCATTTTTCTTTTTCTATTTTTGTTCGAGTATGAGTTGCCAGCGTGTTACCAGGAGTAAGTTCAAGGCTACAGGGAGGACAGTCATTATTTTCACGCGGTTGTGGCCGACAAGTATGCGCTGATGTGTGTTCTGGCCGCGTGGAAACATCGGGAATTTGCTTTGGGTTTAGAACATTTACTCTGCTTCTTGGTCCTTATCTCAGCTCCTGGCAATGGTAAATGTTTTTTTTTTCTTTTTTTTTTATCATCACCTTTTCTTCTTTATTCTATCAATCCTTTGTGGCAATTTTTAAAAACAGGATTACACTAGTGACAATTCATCGAAATAATCCGGACTGATTAACTCCCTAGATATCTTTCTTTACTTATCTTTTCGCAGGTGAATCTTCTCCCTGTCTCCCCCCCGCCCCCCCTTCAAGGTGATCTTGCCCTTTTTCGTAATCATAGGCGAGGAGGCGACCTTGTGACAACTCATTACTATTGGAAACCTTAAGGCTATGTGGGTAAGTGGGTATTGTGGGTATGAGGGGGAGGGGACAGAGCAAGGAAAGGCAGCTTGCTGAAGGGGAAAAGGAGTACAGAGTAAAACATAGGGAAAGAGAATAAAGGGAAGACTGAGGTGGAGGGGATGAAAAGGGTGAGGATGGGAGATTGTACTTTCAATTAAGATGGGTATAAGAAAATAAGAATGGAAGATAAACCAAGCGAGGATCAAAATAATGAGACAAGAATAGAGATTGAATGAGTCAGGAATAACCATTGCACTTACCAAAGGGGTAGTTGAGCCGTTTCGATGCTATACTGTGATCTGAAAGATATGTAATTCTTTCTCTTTATCAGAATTAGAAATATTTCAGATAAAGGTTACGTCGACATGAGTCAATTACGTCTCTGGCTTTGGGAAATCATTCATTGTCATGTTAACCTTCTTTTTCACTTTCACGCACTGAGTTAAATTAATAAAATTATGAAAGTCTGAAATGAAAGGGAAGGATAAAGAGAAGGAAATATGAGTAGCAAATAATGCATGAGACCTTGTTGGAAGCTAATAAAGGCAAAGAGGAAGGATTAAGCAAAAGCAAGCAAAATTAAATAAAAAAAATAATAATGAAAAGAGAGAAAAGGTTATTCAAATAAAACTGGATAGAAATAAGCAGAAAAACAAAATAATACAAGAAAAAAACAACAGTGAACAAAACGTGGAAATCAATATACAGAATGCCTAGCGTACAAAAAAAAGTACAAAAACAGCGGAACAACATCATAAACAAACAAACAAACAAAAAATATATAAAAAAGTGATCCTTCCTCCTTGAAATAACAAAGTGGTCGCCTTGGACGCTTCCTTAGATCCTCCCGGCCGCCCGAACGGGAACTGAGACCTGCAAGGTAAATCCTGAGTTAAGAGCCACTCGATGGTGTTGCAAGGGTCAGGAACGAGAAACACGATGCATCTGATTGTGTGTGTGTGTGTGTGTGTGTATGTATATATATATATATATATATATATATATATATATATATATATATATATATGATATATACACACCACACACACACGAATATATATGTATATATGATATATATATATATATATATATATATATCTATATATATATATATAGTATATATATATATGTGTGTGATGTGTGTGTGTGTGTGTAGTGTGTGTGTGTTGTGTGTGTGTGTGTGTGTGTGGTGTGTGTGTGTGTGTGTAGTGTATGTGTGTGTGTGTATGTATATATATATATATATATATAAATATATATATATATATATATATATATATATATATATATGTATGTATGTCTTATATGGATAATATATATATATATATATATATATATATATATATATATATATATATATATATATGTATATAATATATATATATATATATTTATATTTATACATATATATTGTATATATTTATATACCATATATATATATATATATATATATATATATATATGTATATATAATACATTATATATACATTATATATATACATATATATATATATATATAAAGTATATAATATATATATATTAATAGTATAGTAGTATATATACAATATCAAGAAGAGTATCTAAATTTTCATTTGTAAATAAATATTTACATGAATAACTATGTCTACCTGATGAGCATACATAAAGACCTAAAAAGGCCGAATATACAAACACTCTCTGCTTGCGTGTTTGCGTCTCAAACACCTTTTGAGGTTAAGCAGATATTAATTTAAATGCTGATGTACAGCTTTGTTAAGGGGAGAAAGGGGATGCACTTGCAAGGGGTTGATGGTTATTGCACGTAGACACTTCAAGCCTAGCGGTAAACGAGCATGCTGCAACAGTTGCATAAGACGTTGCATATGAGCAATGTACGCTATGTTTTGGTTAGGAAAGGAAGGCGTAAGGAGCGAGGGAAGGGCTGTCGATTGGGTTTCTTTCTGTTCCCTGTTTGCTTCCCTATTTTTTTTTTTTTTTTTTCGTTTTTAACTCTCTCTCTCTCTCTCTCTCTATCTATCTATCTCTATCTCTCCTCTCTCTCTCTCTCTCTCTCTCTAGCTATCTATCTCTATCTCTCCACACTCTCGTCTCTCTCATCTCGCCTCTCACATCTCTCTCTCTCTTCTCTCTCTTCTCTCTCTTCTATCTCTATCTATTATATAATATCTATCTATCTTCTGACGACTTTCTCTCTCTCTCTCTATCTAGCATCTAGTCTAGCTATCTCTCTCTCTCTTCTCTCTCTCTCTCTCTCTCTCTCTCTCTCTCTCTCTCTCTCTCTCTCTCTTTCTCTCTCTCTCTCTCTCTCTCTATCTATCTATCTATCTATCTCTGTCTCTCTCTCTCTCTCTCTCTCTCTCTCTCTCTCTCTCTCTCTCTCTCTCTCTCTCTCTCTCTCTCTCTCTCTCTCTCTCTCTCTCTCTCTCTCTCTCTCTCTCTCTCTCTCTCTCTCTCTCTCTCTCTCTCTCTCTCGCTCACTCTTTCTCTCGCTCTCTCCCTCTCTCTCTCTAGACATACGTGTGATTCATCACGATATTTTCATTATATTTATTTTTCAGAGAATACAGACTGATAGACTGACATACACACAAGTAAAAGCTCGTACACGTATACCAGGCATAGTCGTAATTCGGGTGCAGTCTGAATGTATAAGGAATGCAGTCTAAATAGAGTCTGAAGTCCCGTGTAATTAGAAGGTAGAATGAATCTAATTTGAGTATGAATTTGAATATACAAGAGACAATATCCATAAAGCTGGCCTCGAGCCATACCTCAAGAACCACAGGCGTAGAATTGGGTAATGGCTAATTTATGTTAATGTATGAACCAATTTTAAGCAATAGTGTAATCTGAAGTCAACACCTGAACGTCCCTCAGTGTAATAAGCCGCTGGAATGGAGTCACCACCAACTGAAAATTGCAGCTGTAATGTGGGAATTAATCGAGGCAACGGCGATGCAATGTACGAGCTTCAGCATGAAAACAGGATGTATGCGCTCGAGTGTGCATATGTGTATATCTGTAGGTGTGTGTGTGTGTGTGTGTGTGTGTGTGTGTGTGTGTGACATGATCCTTTTCTTATGATGCCTTCCCATCGGCACAACCCCCCCCCCCCTCCCCTACCCCACCTTCGACGCTTCCCACAGCAGGTGCAGCTGAATGGCGAGACCTGACAAGAAGCGTCCGTCGCTCGAGGCGGAGTGACACCGCGCATGACAACACAATCAGCACTTTTTCAAACGCTCGTCAGATCCTTCGAGAACGCTAGTCTGCTTCCACGCGGCATAAGCAGAATTCATCTTTTTCTTTCTGACATCTTCTTGGCAGCTTGGCGTTTAAACAATGGTAGATTCGTGAATAACAGGCGCTCTGGCACGTTCAAGGAGCAGCGTCTTCTGGATATTCGCTCCTACTTCGTGTTGTTGGCAGTCCGGTGTGTTTGCGAGCAGCGTTCGAGCAGTGTCAGACTTTGTACACATGTACATGCATATACACATGCATATAGGAATATGTATATGACTGCATATTTTACAAACACACATACACACACACACACACACACACACACACACACATACTCACACACAAATATATATATATGTATACATATATATGATATATAATATATATATATATATATATATATATATATATATATATATATATAACACAAAAACAAACACAGTAACGTGCACGTAACAGAATTAATAAAACACTGCCACAAATTGAAAGGAAAAACTCGCGAGTTTTTCCCTTCAATTTGTGGCAGTGTTTTATTAATACATATATATGTATATAAATACACACACACATATATATTATATATATTATGTATATATATTTATATATATATATATATATATATATATATTTATATATATATACACGTACACACACATACTGTGTGTGTATGTGTTCGGGAATCAAGAGAGAGAGAGAGAGAGAGAGAGAGAGAGAGAAAACGGGAATGTCACGCACGGTAGAGCTCGCCATGAAAAAGAAAACGGGACTGGAGTTGCCACGCACGGATGGTGACGAATTCGGAGGGCGAAAAACAGATGACTGTCACTATGCACTTGTGAAAAGATAATTCACGTTTTTACGCACCGAAAAGCTGCAATTTGTGTCATGGGAGGACAGGATATGGGATGGTGTTAATGATAAAAATGTCTCCCACCCTTGACACCGTAATATATATTTCATCAGAATTACCCTCGAGATATTCGTTATTTCTATGACCATATTTATCATCATTCCGGCCGGCCAGTATGATCAGTGCAATGAAAGATCATTCAGTATTCGCTTGATCATCGAAACAATAACTTTGATTTCCTCAACGTTACATTGTCTCCGCTGACATTGGTTGGAATGAGAGAGAGAGGGAGAAGAAAGGAGGTGATGAGAGGGTGAATGAAGGAGGTGATGAGAGGGAGAATGGAAGAGGTGATGAGAAGGGAAATGGAGGGCTGATGGAACGGTGTTTCGTTGTTGAGCTGACCTTGGAACTGCATGTCCCTCCCCTCCCTCCTCCTTCTCCTCCTTCTTCTCTTCCCGTCCTCCTCCTCTTATCTCTCCTGACTCTCCTTTATCGTTATTCACATCCTACTCTTCATTTTCTCTCCCAACTTTTTCCTCCTACTCCTCCTCTTTTTCTACCGCCTTTCCTCCTTCTTCTCCTCATCCTCATCCTTCTCCCCTCCCCCCCTCCTCCTCCCCTTCCTGCTCCTCCTCCTCCTCCCTCTCTTCACTCTTCCTCTCTTCCTCCTCCTCCTCCCTCTCCCTCTCCCTCTCCCTCTCCCTCTCCCTCTCCCTCTCCCTCTCCCTCTCCCTCTCCCTCTCCCTCCTCCCCCTCCCCCTCCCCCTCCCTCCCCCCTCCCCCTCCCCCTCCCCCTCCCCCTCTCCCACTCCCTCTCTCCCTCCCCTTTCCCCTTTTCTCATTCTCCTCTTCCTCCTCCTCCTCCTCCTCCTCCTCTTCCCCCTCCCCCTGTCCCTCCTTCTCCTCGCCTCCCACCCTCCTTCCACCCACACAAACACCGGCTTTACGCCCAAACCGCCAGGAGGAGCTCGCGTATATCCTGCCCTTTTTCCCCCTCGTGAGATTCCCATCGAGTTCCGCTTTTTGTCTGCAGGAGAGAGGAAGTAGGGAGGAGAATAGGAGGAGAGAAAAATCCGTGGAAAGAAAAGGTGGTTCAGAAAGTTCCTCCTTGAGAACGGTGCCAAGGTTATCCTCAGGTGAGAAAGGAAACATTAAGAGAAAAAAGAAAAAGAAAAACTTAATAGACACGATAAATGTCCTTAGGTCGTGATATTTCCTTATAGGAAGGCAGGATAAAATGCAGTCTGGAGATCCAAGTGATACATTAATGGATATATAGACAGACAGATAGATAGATGGAAAGAAGGAGAGAGAGAGAGAGAGAGAGGGAGAGAGAGAGAAAGAGAGAGAGAGAGAGAGAGAGAGAGAGAGAGAGAGAGAGAGAGAGAGAGAGAGAGAGAGAGAGAGAGAGAGAGAGAGAGAGGGGGAAAGAGAGAGAGAGAGAGAATGAGAGAGAGAGAGAGAGGAGAGAGAGAGAAGAAAGAGAGAGAGAGAGAGAGAGAGAGAGAGAGTGGAGAAAGAGAGAAGAGATAGAGAGAGAAGAGAGAGGAAGAAGGAGAGAGAGGAGAAAGAGAGAAGAGATAGAGAGAGAAGAGAGAGAGAAAGAGAGAGAGTGAGAGAGAGAGGGGGAAAAGAGAGAGAGAGAGAGAGAGAGAGAGAGAGAGAGAGAGGAGAAGAGAGAGAGAGAGAGAAGAGAGAAGAGAGAGAGAGAGAGAGAGAGACAAGGGAGAGAGAGAAAAGAGAGAGAGAGAGAGAGAGAGAGAGAGAGAGAGAGAGAGAGAGAGAGAGAAGAGAGAGAGAAAAAGAGAGAGAGAGAGGTGAGAGAGGGAGAGAGAGAGAGAGAGAAAAGAGAGAGAGAGAGAATGAAGAGAAAGAGGTAGACTGAGAAGAGAGAGAGAGAGAGAGAGAGAATGAGAGAGAGAAGAGAGAGAGAGAGAGAGGAGAGAGGAAGAGAGAGAGAGAGAGAGAGAGAGAGAGAAGAGAGAGAGAGAGAGAGAGAGAGAGAGAGAGAGAGAGAGAGAGAGAGAAAGAGAGTGAGAGAGGAGAGAAGAGAAAGAGAGAAGAGAGAGAGAATGAGAGAGAGAGAGAGAGAGAGAGAGAGTGCAAGAGAGAGAATGATGAGGAGAAAGAGGTAGACTGAGATAGAGAGAGAGAAGAGAGAGTGAGAGAGAGTGATAAGAGAGAGAGACAAGAGAGAACAGAGTAGAGAGAGAGGGAGAGAGGGAGAAGATAGAGAGAGAGAGAAGAGAAGGAGAGAGAACACCGCGTAGAAGATATAGAGAAGTAGAGAAAGAGAGACAGGCTCCGCGGCAGATAGAGACAAAGAGAGACACACCGCGGCAAGACGATAGACAGACAAAGAAAAAGCGAGAGAGAAGTTTGAGGGGATGAGCAGGGGGCGTTAGCAATGTAGCACTTGGCAGGGACCCAATGAGAGGCCCGAGTGCACAATGGTCGGGACTGAAGGAGAGGGAGAGGGATGGAGAAGGAGAGGGTGGGAAAGAGAGGGATGGAGCGAGAGAGGGAGAGAGGGGGAAGGAAGGAGAGGGATGGAAAGAGAATGGGAGGAGGGAGAGGGATGAAGAGGGAGAGCGAGGGAATGAGATGGAGGACAGGAAGGAGAAGGAGAGGGAGAGAGAGAGAGGGAAGGAGAGGGAGAGGGGAAAAAGAAGGAGAAGGGTGGAGAGGGGGGAAGTAGGAGGGGAAGGAGGGGGATGGAGAGGGAAAAGGAGATGAAGGAGATGATATGGAGAGGGAGAGGGTGGAGAGCGACAGGAAGGGGAATGGGGGAGAGAGGTAAGAAGGGAGTAAGGAAGAGAGGTAGAGAGGGGAAAGAGGAGGGAATAGAAGAGAGAGGTAAGAAAGAGGCGAAGAAAAAAATAATAATAAGAGGAGAAACAGTACGGAAAAGAGAGAGAATTAGAGGTAGAGAAAAGAGGTAAGAAAGAAAAGGAGGGAGAGGACGCTGACAGGAGGTTGGGAGGGAGGGAGGGAGGGAGGGAGGGAGAGAGGGAGGGAGGGGAGGGAGGGAGGGGAGGAATGGAGGAGGGAGGAGGAGGGAGGGAGGGAGGAGAGAAGAGAGAGAGAGGGAGGGGAGAGAGAGAGAGAGAGAGGATAGAGAGAGAGAGAGGATAGAGAGAGAGAGAGAGAGAGAGGAGAGAGAGAGAGAGAGAGAGAGAGAGAGAGAGAGGGAGAAAGAGAGAGAGAGAGAGAGAGAGAGAGAGAGAGTTAGAGCGAGGGAGCGAGAGAGAGAGAGAGAGAGAGAGAGAGAAAGAAAGAGAGAGTAAGAGG
>NW_028234408.1:24875293-24880293 GCF_977035675.1 Penaeus japonicus
AATGTCGGGATTGTTCTTCAGGAAGGCAGAGTGGAAGAACAGACCGAAGGGAGCGCGGTTGGATTTGTAGTGACGGTTGAAGTTGTTCTCCAGGAAGTTGAAGAACTGCTCGGGCTCGGGCTTGGTGGCGAAGCAGGAGTCCACCATGTGGCATCCTGGGAGGCCGTCCTCGTAGGTGGGCTCCTCGCGACGGTCCATCTCGTTCATGACCATCTCCCACACCGCGAAGGAGCGAGTCGGGCAGTTCTGGAGGTTTCCGTGGCAGGAATGGGGCATACGGTAGTACAGGGTGTAGGGCCACAGGGGCTTAGAGGACAGGGGGGCGGTGATGGTGGAGTCGTACAGGAAGGTGTTCTTCTCCATCATCTTGAACTGGCTGTTTCCGCCCACACGGAGGAAGGGATTACGCATTCCGATGATGGACTGGTCGGTGATGTTGGCGAATCGTTCGATGATGACACGAGCACCACCCATTTCGCGTTCGTACTCGTCTTCGCTTGCGTGGGACCAGAAAGTCTCGTTGTTTGCGTGGCTGGAATAAAAACATAATCACATTAATCAATGAAAGAGGAACTAACCGCGCTCATCACGGACACATCACACACTCACTCAAACACATAACATCTACAAAGCTACTGCCCGCAACTCACGTGATGGAGTGAACAGCGATCTCGTGACCAAGACGGTGCATCTCCTGAGTGGCGGTGTAGTTGTTGTATTTGTGGGACACGAAGAAAGTGGATTTGATGGAGCAGCCGTTGGGGTTGAATCGGTCCTTGAAGATGAGCTCGTACAGATCCATGTTGTTGATGTTGATGGCATCGTCGAAGGTGATTGTGACCATCTGAGGCACGTCGATTGGCTTCATGTTATGAGGCATCTGTGTTTCGGAGTGGGGGGGGGGGAGAGAAGACGAAAGACCATTAACAATGAGTAAACGACCCAGTCAAACTGTAAACGTATCCCTGGGGCATAACTAATCATTTGCGCCAAATAAGTTTCTTACTTTCATAAACCGACAGTTTAGTTACCTCGCTAGGATCATTGTAGCAGTAGCAGTCAGGGAGACGGCAGTCCTCGGTGTTGCAGATGGGGGCGCTGTTAGGGTCATTCTTCACGTCTGAAGGACACAGCGTATAAACGTTAGAATCATTTCATTTTCATGTTTGAATCTTTATTTCATTGCTTTATATCATTACTTGTCTATATATATATGTACATTTAATATATACAAAATGTTAATCAAAATATACTATTCTGGTATTACAGAAGGGGAATATGATTTATAAATATAGAAGAGTATTCAGTATGTGGGTTGATGAAGGTGTGTATTAGCAGATTAGCGCAATTGTTCAAGTATTTAGAAAGGAAGCAAGTACAAGCAGATGAAACGTGCGTGCGGACAAGTGCAAGCAAAGAGAGATATTTTTAAACAACACACAGACTCTCTCTCTCTCTCTCTCTCTCTCTCTCTCTCTCTCTCTCTCTCTCTCTCTCTCTCTCTCTCTCTCTCTCTCTCTCTCTCTCTCTCTCTCTCTCTCTCTCATGAATGTGACCTCGTGCATTGCAAGAGAGTGAGGAAGGAGGTGGTGTCAGGTGAGTGGTGGAGGGAAAATACAAACTCTACTTTACGATCAACCAAAGTAAAGTAACAAGATTCCGTGCAGTCAATGGTGTTTGATAATTGGACTTAGAGTGCGTTCTTTGCAGGCTTCAATCGAGTGCAAATTCTACATTCGCAAGTTAGAAATCCGGTGAAGAAGTGTGATGACAGCTTTATATGTGTGTGTGTGTGTGTGTGTGTGTGTGTGTGTGTGTATGTGTGTGTATGTGTGTATGTGTATATGTGTGTATGTACGTGCGTGTGTGTATGTGTTTGTGTGTGTGTATGAATGTGTGTGTGTGTGTGTGTGTGTGTGCGTGTGTGTGTGTGTGTGTGTGTGTGCGTGTGTGTGTGTGTGTGTGTTGTGGCTGTATATGTGTGTGCGTGTGTGTGTGTATGCGTGTGCGTGTGTGTGCGCGCGCGCGTCCATCACATCATCACTTCGACACCTTTTCCGTTACTGATGCACAAACGTTACTTTGCAGCGGAGGGCTGTTACATACCGCAAAGGGTCTCGTCTGACTGATCATCACAGTCGTACTTTCCATCACAGAACAAATTTCTATCCATACACCTGCCATCTCCACAAGCCAACATATCATTCTGGGGGTAAGATGATCGTGGGTGTTATTAATGCTCTTTTCTTTTCTCTCCTCTCTTTTCTAAAGAAAGAGATAGATAGTGATATGGGAGAGGTGGGAGATTCAGGGAAGCTGGGGAGACGAGATACCGATAAAAAGGTAATATTGAAATCTCGAAACAGTAGGTAGGGAGAGGGGGTGGCGTGGGGTGATGGTGGGGGGGGGGGTGGGATTCCCCTCATGGTAGCGAAAGGGCAGTGTGAGGGATACATTGAAAGGGGGCGGGAGGGGCTGGTTGCAACGGACAAAGCAAAGACAACAGCCTGCCAACCGATCGCTCCCGAGGAGGCCATGTCCGAACCGCATGGGATAGTGCTGCTCGTGACATGTATTGTGGTTAAGAGGGAGAGGGGGAAAACATGACGCGGGAAAAGTTTCATGGAAAAAAAAAGATCAAACACACACACACGCGAAGACTGGAGGAAATGCTGAGGATACAAAGCTTGGGGTTAGGCTAAACCGTAAGTCAGTTCATCTGTAAGCGAGGGGTAGGTGAGGTTAGGGAGGAACCAATCAAATGGCGACTGTGGTCCTTCAAGTCAGTGGTGAACCGAACAAGGCAAGACGTTCATCCGTTTTGCATTCTCGCTGGAGGCGCTAGGGCGTGTTCTAACATGACTGAATTGCAAATCATTGAGCAGAGGGGGCATGAAACAAGACAACATCTATTGCGATCTGTAAGTACATATTATTGACTGCTCTTGTATATTCTATGGTGCACTACGGGATTGGTTTTGATGTTGAACTGTTGTCTGTGTGTTGCTATCCTGATAAGAGTTGGGGAAATTAAATGACCGATATAGTGATGTTGTCGTGGCGAAGTAAGAAAGTGGGTTACTGTGCCAGGAGAGAACGTCGCCGCGAGATGAACGTCTTTCAGTAGAGAGAGGCTGAGCAGTTGGGTTACTTGGGGGGTCAGGGTAGGGTGTCGGAATGTCCGATGTTTTGGGGTTAAGCAATGAGAAAATAAGTAGAGAGGTGGTAGGGAGTTGGTTATGAGACGCTTTACACTGCATGTCCGCATGGGTACGTACCACATGCGGTCTCGTCAGAACCATCGGTACAATCTTCTTTTCCATCACAGAAGACTTGCCTATCCAGGCAGGTGCCGTCACCGCACGCCAACTGGTTTTCCTGTAATTAAGCCATTGACCCTCGTCAGCGTGTGTAGGTGGACCCATACTACTACTTGGCCCTTGCGGCCGTTGGCTCCGGGGAAGCCCAGATCTATTCCAAACTACGGTCGTTGTTCTGTCGATCAGTTGAGGTCTGCAGCTGGATCCGAACGGAAAGACGCCCCAGTGCGCAAAATAGAGAGTTTGAGGAAAGTAGCGCATACATATATACGCCAAGGAGCAAAAATGGAGATATGTGAGCAATTTAGAGGGAGAAAACAGAGATTTGGAAAGGGAAAAAGTCTTTCTGGAGGATGACCTTGGATCCAGCTTCGACCTTGGTCTTTACTACACTGAGGGCGACACTCCCCTACGCCACAGGGTGACGCCCTCACTGCGTATCGCAATGCCTGTCTTTAGAGGTTTACACCTTCAAAGGCCGAAGGCGAGCGGTGTCCCCGTTTTGCTAAATCGTCTCTTTCAAAGCTCAACTGAATCATATCGATGTTTTCACGAGTAGGAAGTCGGTTTGAAAGTGAACACTTGGAAGAGCCAGTCAGCAGGCAAGACTCAAGATAATCACGTTTAGAAGAAACAAAAAAGTTCGTGAAAACATCGAGCTTGATCTGGGGTTATGAGACTGGTGTTCTAATGCGGTTTGGTGTAATGGTCGTATATCCAACGCATGAAGCTTGTGGTGGTGTTGAGGGGCTGCATGTGTGGAGCGGACCTGTCCAATCGCTCTCGTGTGAACGTACCACAGGCGTTCTCGTCGGACGCGTCCTTACAGTCGGGTTTACCGTCGCAGAAGAAGTTGCGGTCAATGCACTCGCCATCGCCGCAAGCCAGTTGGCTCTCCTGGGATCATGAGATAGAACGGGTAATCCAGAGAACTTCGCTTGCAAGCGCTTCTTGGCGTTCCTTTGGGCTTGTCTGGGAATCGTTATAAATCACCTGGTACTAACTGTTTTGACAGGACTGGGGAAGGTCCCGCAATCAGTACCAGTAGCAGGTGACTTATCTCGACTCGGATAAGCACAAATGTAGCACAAGAGGGATGCTTTGCAGCGAGTCTGCTACCGCGCTGGCTTCCACACACTCACATAAACAGACATGCAGCCTTATTCAATACACACACTTTCCCTTCTAGACGGTCTCACGCCTCTTAGGCCCGTCGACTCTTCTTGCAGATCCATGTTGCTCCGTGGCTTGCTTGTCTTTTTCTATTTTGGGGATCACCGTGAACGATATCCCAATACCATATCCTCGATGTATTGTTACCTTAGACAAATATGTGTAAACATATATCAGCAATTATAGTCACAAAGATTGTACGACCCACACAGGGGAGGCAACCAGCACCACGGGCTTACCTGGCAGAGGGGCTCGACGGTGTTGAAGAGAGGCTTCACGACCTTTGTCTTTTCCTTCCTGTCGCAGTTCTTGACGTTGGCCTTCCAGTCGCAGGTCTGCTGCTCCAGGTTGAAGGCCAGGCCGTGAGGGCAACGCAGCGCCTGGAGACCCTGCAGAAGGACAAAAGGAGAGGTCGTTGAGTGATGGTTCCGGGAAGGTAAGATGAATGATTAGCTGGTACTCAGGTTTGGACTAGTTAGACCTTTGGCACTGAGAAGGCATGGCTTT
>NW_028234408.1:24885293-24887793 GCF_977035675.1 Penaeus japonicus
GGCAGCAGCTGTGCAGGGCGAGGGGAAGGAGGGCATGAGTAATGGCGGGGATGAAAGAGGGAGAAAGGAGAAAACAAAGAAGAAAAGCTGAATAATACATGGGAGGGAAAACAAAGGGATACCTGTGTATTATTTCTTTTCTTCACTTGATGAAGCTAAGGGGATTCCATATGGAGGGGGAAAATGTAAAGACTAAGTGAAAAGTACATTTAACCCGATAATCAACATTTTCACAGAAAAAAATACATCAAAATAATCAAATAAACAGTGAAATAAATCAGGAAATCCATAATTACTACTATTCTTCCAGATGTCACAAGCGAAGACTGTGACTCATATTTCACCCAACGTGGAATCGAAAACTGGGCTCTTGGCCGCATTCGCTATCTCTTTTTTCAATTCATAGCTGAGAGTTTTAAATCTTGAAGACAGAACGAATGATCATCTCCTCTAAAGCCGTATATCTATTTCTGTATCTATTTCCTAGTATTTAATTCAACCACCGCGTTAAAGAAAAAAAAAAGTGAATGTACGTGTGAGAGAGATATATAACCTAAAAAAGAGAATGGCCGAAGAAATGTATCTACAGAGCTTCTTTCGCTCACAGGAGAACGTAGCAAGAAATCCCCAGCTTAGAAAGTAGACGTCGACATAGGGTTTAGCGCGCCCTCATCCCCCCTCCCCCGCCACCAACCCCAAACCCCCTCCCGCACCGCACAACCCCTTTCTGCGCCCCCGTTTCTGCACCCCACTACCCTCCCTCCCCCCCTCCTCTCCTCCCTCTCCTCTAGCTGAAGGGAAATTTTCACTCCTGGAAATTTCCACAGCTGGATTATCTCTAGCGCCCCTTCGCCCTAGCCTCAAGAATGGACAAAAAGCTGTACGCAGATTTACGGGCGGCTTAAAACCAGTCTTGAAGTCTCTTGGCAAGTGACTTTTTTAAAATGAAATTCATGAATAACTTCTTGATGAACCGTCGCGTAGGGGCGTGAACAAGGGAGAAGAGGAGGGGGAGGGGGGGGGAACGGAGTTGAGGGTGTTGCGGGAAAGTGGGTCGGGGAACTTAAGAGTGAGAGTGAGGGGGCGCCTGAGACTCTAAGACGTGCGCGAAGAAGGTTCCGGAGAAATTATGAAAGATGGCAGCTGACACTCTTACCAAATTTCTATGGGAAATTTATATATTTTTTTACCTCTCTGCCTTTCGATTTTCAGTCATCTCTCTCTCTTTGTCTTAAAAAAAACATCTGAATATGCGCTGTTCTTCAAATATACAAAATGCCGGGTGTAAAGTGCAAATTGACTTCTGATGGGAAAGCACGTTGAATATGAACATTTTTAAATCTCTACACAGATCTTCGTGATACGTTAATGATTTATTAGTAGAAATCACCTCTTGTACTAGAATCTAAAGAAAAACTTGGGGAGAGAGAAATCTTTGAATATAACGCTTTTTACGAATCATTTTTGGTCTCAGCAAAACTACTTTTAAGTCTCGAGGCGAACGTTCACCCGAGTGACTTCAACTCCGCGAAAGAAGTTATCTCCCTGCCTTTCTCTACATTTCTCTCTCGCCTCGAGTTTTTCCAGGCCCCCCTCTGCCCTTTCTGAGACTGACGCCTTAGGAATCACTTGCGCTCGGCACGTTTGTCTTAGAGAATCCCCTGAAAGAGCCCTTTAAGCGAAAGGTCCGTCGTGGTTTTCACTCTCTCCTCGGCCCCGTAGGAAGACGACACTCAGCATGCAAAAAACGTCTTCCATTATATAGCAACTGCGACACTTTCCTCTCTCGCGACACGGAATACAACTTACGAGAGCCTTTTCGTATTCACTTGCGATTCCAGAACATGGGGAGGGAGTAAAAATGGAAGGGGGAGCACTTAAGCAGCACTTTCTTGGGGGAGATTCCCAACATGACATGATCCACACATTATACATTCTAGGAGAGATATCTGCCACTTATCTCCGTGAAGAGGTTTTGTCACTACTTACCAATGCCAAGGAGGGCAAGAGCAACTACCGCAACTCTTACTCTTGTCATGTTAACGCTCAGCCCAGACCGTTCACTGAGCCGCGATCCCGCCGCGCCTCCCTTATATACCCGCGACACACCGCTCTCCCGACCCCCTCCTCTCCCCCAACCCGCGCCCAGGACAACAATTGCCTGCCGCAGGATAACACGGACGATTGTTGCCGCCGACGGGACACGGGGAGTTCGATGCGGATGTATAAAACAGCCAGTTAAAAAAGGAATCTCCATACAAACTATATTCATATTATACATTTTCCAGATCCTTCAGCTTTTTGAGCGGCATTTTCGTGACAAAAACTAATAATTATAACTGACAAGAAGTGATTCCAAGACTAGCATTTCATGTATTTTTTGAATGATTTGAGGCATTAACAGTGTATTGGATTTGAATATGATTTGTTAATCATTTTTTCACCTTGCTCAAAACTCACCTTCATGACTGTGAAGTATGGTGGTAAAAAACGAAAACAA
>NW_028234408.1:24937793-24940293 GCF_977035675.1 Penaeus japonicus
GTACAAGGGGGAGTTGAGAGTGAAAGGGTTAAGGAGACAAGGGAAGGCGAAGAAACAAAAGGAATCCAGAATGAAAGAGAAATAAGGAAAGGGAGACGAAATGATAAGGAAGAACAAAGAGAAGAAAAAGAGAGAAAGGGAAACGGGAGAGAGAGATGGATGGGATGAAGAATTGAAAAGGTATGGGGGGTGGGGGGGGGGTGTGGGGGGAAAGGGGGGGGGGGGGGGGTTAGACAAGGGAGGTAAAATTCAAAAGAGAAAGAAAAAAGGGAAGCTATCTCGAAGGATTCTAGCAACACTGAGTAAGGTATGTGCCAAGGCATGTTAGGGGCGACACCACAGCAATCTGGCAAAGTGCCTGGATAGCGGGACGGAGAGGCTAGGGCGAAGTCGGGCGGGGGGAGGGGGGCGGGGGCGGGGGTGGGCGAAGCGTAGGGTCACTAACTTCGAAAGAACGAAAAGGAGGAGGAGGATCATGAGGAAAGTTTTGCTTTAGTTCACACTAACGAAAACGTTTCTTCAGTGGCGTTAGATGCAAGGGGAACAGTGTGTGTGGGAGGCGTGGCGATGGGGGGGGGGGGGGGGGGGGGGGGGGGGGGGGGTGGGGGGGGGGGGGGGGGGGATACTGAGTGCACAGTGATACGATTCATATTAAAATCAGAAAGTATTTCAGGTCAAAAAAGAATATAACACTATCCATGCATATGTTCCTACATACACACACACACACACACATATATACATATACCACACCACACACACACTCACCACACATATCATAACCATATATATATATATATATATTCTATATATATATATATATATATATATTTATATATGTAATATATATATATATTTATATATATATATATATATATATATATATATGATAATATTATGTGTGTGTGTGTGTGTGTCTCGGGGTGCGTGTGTGTGTGTGTATATAAATATATAATATATATATATATATATATATATATATAATATATATATATTATACTATATATATACATATTAAATACCTATGTATATAAGATATATACATATATATATATTATATATATATATGTATATATATAAATATATATATATAATAATATATATAGCATATGTAAACATATGTATATATATATATATAATATATATATATTATATATATGATATTAATATAGTATATATATATATATATATCCACTCAACCACACACACACCACACACCAAATATATATATATATATATTATATATATAGTATATCTATATATATATATATATATAATAATATATATTATCTGTTATATATCTATATATATATAATATTATCTATATTTATCTATGTATTTATCGGTATATATATATATATATATATATATATTATATATACTATGAATTTGTGTGTGTGTGTTGTGTGTGTGAGTGTATATGTATATATTTAAATATAGTATACATATATATATATATATATATATATATATTATATATATTAATACTATATATTACCTCACACACACACTCACACACACACACAAATATATTATATATATATATCTATTTTATATATATATATATCAATAAATATTATATAATATATATAATAACTTCCATATATATATATCTGTATAAATATATATAATAATTATATAGAGAGAGAGAGAGAGTGAGGAGAGAGAGGGAGAGAGAGAGGAGAGGAGAGAGGAGACGAGACGATGCAGAGCAGAAGTAAAGTGGGAAAGAGAGCGGAGCGAGAGGGAGAGAGATGAGAGAGAGAGCAGCGAGGAGGTAGAGGAGAGAGAGCGCTGTGTGTGTGTGTGTGTGTAAATACACACACAAGTCCATATATATATATAGATTTATATATATATATATAATATATATATATGTATATATATATATATATATATAAATATATATATATATATGTCACTGTTGGGTGCTGTGGTGTGTGTGGTAGTGTGTGTGGTTGTGTGAGTATTGTATATATCATAATATATAGTATTCTTATAAACACTATATCTATATAATATAAATATATATATATATATATATATCATACTAATATATATTAGTATTTACATATGTATATATATATATATATATATATAGATATGTCATATATATATATATTATATATATATTTATATATATATACATGGATATTTATATATGTATATATATATATCTCATATTTAAATATTTTTATATATATATATATATACACTCACACACACACACATATACAACCCAATATATATGTATATGTTATATAATATATTTATATAATCTTTATGTATATAAATATAACTATATATACATATAATATAATGTATATATAATATATATATATCTTATATAATATATGATATATTAATATATTATTATATATATATCAAAATATCTAATCTATATATATATATACTATATATATATATTCAACACACAGAATGAAAAAAAATAGTGGATGGTTGTTGAGAGTGTATATATATACTACTATTATTATAATAT
>NW_028234408.1:24980293-24982793 GCF_977035675.1 Penaeus japonicus
CAAATGCAAGCCAAGAACGAAACGAAATGAGAAGGAATAAGAAAAGAGGTGAAGAACGTAAAAGTAATATAGAAGAATGGAGAAAGTTCGTATGAAAAAAAAGAAAAAAAAAAAACTTAAAAAATAACGTGAATCGGAATACATGAGAAAATAACAAATAAAAAGAGAAATGTAGAGCCGTGGCAAACTGCTGATCTTAAATTATAGACAAATAAAATAATAATAACAATAACAATAAAAAAAATAAAATCGAAAGAAAGACTAAATCAAGCAACGCAACGAAAGACAAGGCAAAGTTCTCAAAGTCCAATAAAAAGAGGACGAGGAACGGGAAGAAAGGGAAGGATAAAACAATTGGAAAATTGCGGCCAGAGAGAGAACAAACGAAAGGGTGCAATGAAATGTCAAAGAAAAAGGAAAGAAGCGGGAAAGCAAGAATGAAAGGATAAAACGGAAAAGAAAAATGAGACAAAAATAGGAATGAGTAGAACGTATGAACAGGGTAATAATAATAAGGATGATAATGAGAATAATGATACTGATGATGATAATGATTAGGATGATGATGGTGACAAATGATAAATGATAATAATCATAATAATGATGATAATGATAATAATAATAGTAATGATGTTAATAATAATGCTAAGGATAATAATGAAAATGATAATAACAATAATGATAATGATAATAATGATAATCCTAATAATGATAATATTAAAGATGATAATAATAATGATGATAATGATAATAATGGCAATATCAATAATAGTGATAATAACGATCGTAATAAATGAAAAATGTTGATAATAACCATAATGATGATAATCACAGTGATAATAATAATGACAATAGCAATGACAATGATAATAATGTCATTAATGATAATATTGGAGGCACCGACAGAGACTGAGAGAAAAAACAGAAAAGGAAGAAGTAAAGGCAAAAAAAACAAGAGAGGAGAAGGAGAGAGACAGAGAGAATAGGCGAAAAAGGGAGAAGCGAAGAGGGGAGCAGGACAGCTAAAGGCCGCCCACCCGCCCACCCGCCCACCCGCCCGCCGCCCGCCGCGGAGCCGACTTTCCCCGCGTTGGGTGCTCGCCAGGGAAAGTGTCGGCGGCGGCGCACGGCCGGATGCCTCGGCCATGACTCACCTTCTTGCGGAATGCGACCCGGCATCCATATCATCTTCATCGGATGCCTGGCTCTGTGCCTTTTCTTCGAGTGCCACTGCTTTCTTATTCCTTTTCCTCTTTGTCACTCGTTTTCTCTCTAGGTATGTTTGGATTTGAGGTTGTGTGTGTCCTCGCTGAGGTCTTGTTTTATTTTTTATTTATTTATTTTTTTTTTCTTGCCAACGTCCTTTTTTATGTTTGCCTTTTTTTCCTTATCTACGCTTCTTTTTTAATGTATATATTTCTTTCCCGAATTATTTTAGTGTATATGCATCTTCAGTGTTGTTGTTGTTTTTTTTGTTTTGTTTTGTTTTTTTTTGTTTGTTTGTTTTTTTTATATTTTTTTTTATTTACAGTTTCTGTGTTTTTCTTTCAAAATCGTTTTGTTTGTTTGTTTGTTTTCTAAGTTGTTTAGGTTGATGCCTTATATTCTAATGTTATGTTTTTTTGTTGTTGTTTTTAAAGCATAGACAATTTTATATCCCAGTGTTTATGTTTCATTCTTAGTGAGTCTCGTTTGGGATATTTTTTTGTTTATTCCCGTCCCCATACGTTTCTTTCTTTCTGTCTGACATTCTCTCCTTGTTCTTTCCTTTCGTTTCCTTATAAAGTGTGTGTCTTTAGCTTTATATCCGGTAAGACAGATTTTCAGACTTATGAGACATGTTTATGTTTTGCTTTCCAGTTCCTTTATAATTTCTTCATTCCTAATGGTACAGGTCGTGTAAGCTCTGTTCGGCTCGAGTGATGGTTCCTTCATGTAATCATTATTCATAATTTTCTTCTTTTTTTTTTTTTTATAAAAATATCATCTTGCCTAATACCCCAAATTAGTTCCATTTTTTGCGTTCTTACCTTTTCAGTTCTTAGAAAAAGCACGCTATTATCACTGCTCTCTTTCTCTGTGTGCGTGTGTGTGTTTTCTTGATCCCTTTATCTCTCTAATCTTCTATATATTAATCGCCTGTTTGTCTATCTGTACTTCCGTCTGCCTCTATCTTTCTTTCGGTCTTTTCGTTTTGCTCGATCACATTTTCTATCAACTCTCCATTTTGTGTCTATACCACATATCTTTTCCTTTCCATTCTTCATATGCTTTATTCTAAACGCATCTCCTCCTCCATCCTTCTTAAACTCCCTCCCCCCCCTCTCCTTTTTTTTTTTTATTTTTCTTCTTTTTTTTTTCTCTTTGCTCTTTCTTTTTTTCTAACCTCCCCCCCCCCCCCCCCCCTCCCCCCCCCCCCCCCCCCCCCCCCCCCCCCCCCCCCCCCCCCCCCTCCACCCTACCTCTTAATCCTCTCGCCATCTAGATAAAATACCAACCT
>NW_028234408.1:24987793-24990293 GCF_977035675.1 Penaeus japonicus
TTAATCGACCTATCTATCTACCTATGAATATATCTAATAACTTTTTGGTCATGTATCTATTTATCTATAGAAAGATAAATCTTGTATATATACTTATATATATGTGTATATGTATATACATATGCATATGTATGTATGTATATATACATATATATATATATATATATATATATATATATATACATATATACATATATATATATGTGTGTGTGTGTGTGTGTGTGTGTGTGTGACAAAGATAGAAATGGAGATAGAAAGGGAGAGATCTCCACAAGAAAAAAAAAAAAATTATATAATAAACAAATAAAATTAATAAAAAATATTAATAAATTAAAATATATAAATAAATTATAATAAAAAACTAAATAAAAAATTTAAGATAAAAAGAATTAACGATTCAAATTTGTTTTCCTTTTCCAGCAATCTGTCACGCGAGGCGCCTCTCCCCGAAGCCGAAGAAGCGCCTCCTGGACCCTGCCTTTCCCGCGACCATTTGTCTCACCAAATCGCTTTCCAAACTGTTTTGCTGTCGCAGCAGACGGCGTCGTTCGCTTCTACTCAGCCATTTCGAGACAACAGCGGAAAGAAAAATAGAAAGAGAGAGAGAGGGAGAGAGAGAGAGACAGGGAGAGGAAGAGAAAAAGAGAGAGAGAGAGAGAGAGAGAGAGAGAGAGAGAGGAGGAGGAGAGAGGAGAGGAAAGAGAGTGCGGTGGTGAGAGAGAGAGAGAGAAAGGAGAGGAAGGAGGAGAGCGAAGAGTGCGTGATTGAGAGTGAGAAATTGAGGAGAAAGAGAGTGTTGGAGAGAGGAGGAAGAGAGAGGGAAAGAGGAGGAGATGGAGAGAGGGTGGGGGAGGGTAGAGGGAGGAGAGAGAGAGGTGAGGGTGAGGAGATGGAGACGAGGAGAGGAGAGAGAGAGGAGAGGAGAGAGAGGAGAGAGGAGGAGAGAGGGAGGAGGAGAGAGAGAGTGAGTTGAGAGAGTGAGGAGTGAGAGAGTGCGAGAGAAGAGAGTAGAGAGATGAGAGAGCGGAGAGAGAGAGCGTGAGGAGAGGGGAGAGAGTGGAATGAGGGGAGAGGGGGAGGGGAGAGGAGGAGGGAGGAGATGGAGGAGAGGGAGGAGAAAGCAGATTGGAGGGGGGAGGGGAGAGAAGAGGAGGGAGAAGGAGAGAAGAGGGGAGAGAGAGAGGAGAGGGAAGAGGAAGGGAGGGAAGATGAGGAAGAGGGAGGAGGAGTGGAGAGAGAGAGAGAGAGAGAGAATGAAAGAGAGAAAGAGCTCCCCTTTCACCCCAGTTTCACCAGGAGGACCCGCGTGCGACCGAGAGCCACAGGGGAGGGATCACCTTGAATCCCAGGTGCACAGGGTATGAGCTCGTCTGTTGTGGCTAAAGCTGTTGCTATGGCTTGAGTCGTCGGGGTGGGTGGGGGGGGGGGGGCTTGACACAGACGAGAGAGAAAGTGCGGCCGAGACCAAAACCGACGCTCCGTGTCCCGACTTCGCGTTCCCGACCAGACAAGATCCATCACCGAGACACCCGAGCAAATTACGGCGCGTCTCGAGGCGGTTCTTACGTTTTAGAATGTTTCTTGAAGGGAAACGGACCGACTTTCTTCTGTGACTGCAGGCGCTTCTTCGCTCACGGGCGCAACGGGCCTTCCTGCGCTCGGGGCGCCTACGCGGTGGCCAGCGCCGGGACGGAATGCCGAGTGGTTGGGCGCCGAGTGGGACTGGGAGCTGTGAACACGGCTGTTGAAAGCAGTGCTTCGCTTCGACGTTTCTCTACATTTACATTTGTGTGCGTAATATATATATATATATATATATATATATATATATATATATATATATATATATATGTATATATATACATATATATGTATATATATATATACATATATATGTATATATATATACGCATATATATTCTTATCTATATATGTATGTATATATAAGAATTATAATTGTTCTATATCTATATGTATATAAGCATGATATATATATATATATATATATATATATATATATATATATATATATATATATATATATATATGCCTATACAGTATGATACATTTTACGTCTTGAAACTCTCTTTCCTCGGGCGTAGTTCGTTTTAGAGGGCCGTTCGAGAACTTTTCCTTTTTTTTTTTCTGTTCAAGGAACCGAACAATAAATATCCCTCCATTAGCATTAATTAAAGAAAAAACGGGAAAACGGGACGTAATGGGGATTATCTCGTTCAGGGAGGCAAAAAAAAAAAATAAAACATAGCAAAAAAAAAAAACTAATAAAAACAACAAAAAACCTTCTAAAATTAAACCCTTAACAAAAAAACATTTCTCCTCTGTTCTTCCATCTGGTGCCAAACTTTCCACTTTTCCTTTACACTCTTATTTTCCATTTTCACTCTAGTTTCCAACGTCCAAACATTAGGCAAGCACTAAAAACCAAACAAAGCACATAAATACAATGTAATCGGACCAACTTTTTCTGATTGATGAAAGG
>NW_028234408.1:25003840-25008840 GCF_977035675.1 Penaeus japonicus
TATATATATATATATATGTATGTGTATATATATACATATATATACATATATACAGACATATACATATATATGTTTGTGTGTGTGTGTGTGTACCTTATATATATATATATATATAATATATATATATATATATATATATAATATATTATATATATATAATATATATATAAATATATATATAAATATATATATATATATATATATATATATATATATATATATATATATATAAGAAGGACCCGAAAGTTGTGAAAGGGAGAAGCGAGTGGAATGCAGGAAGAGGATAAAGGGAAAGGGCAAGAGAAATGGAGAGAATAAAGGCATGAGTATGCAGTTAATATTCGAGTAAATTGTGATACAGGAGCGGCTCTGAGGTCAAGAGGGGACGAGAGAAAGGGACGAAACAGGGGGATGCAATAGAAGGGGAACAAAATCAGAAATCAAAGGCCGAAAATGGGTGAAATAGGAATAAAAAATATGTAAAGGACTGGAGAGAGGTACAGGTGTATTGTATATACGACAAACAAGGTAAAATCTGAGGAGTAGATGAGACCATTTATGAATAAGAGAGGAGAGTAAAAGGAAATGGGAGAGGAAACCGGGGTCGAAAGGGGCCAATCCCCCCCTCCCCCCCTCCCCCTCGAAGACAGGTTACAACACTAGGCCGCGACGTTGATCTAAACAACGTGGCGAACACCAGCACTTTGTCGATCTTGTTTACATCGCAAAGACCGACAGATTGAGTCTGTTTAAGATAAGAAATAATGGTTCAGAATTAACAAAAACACACCTACATTTATTTATTTATTCATATGTGTTTGTGTTTGAGGGAGTGTGTTTTTGTGTTTGTGTGTGTTTGTGTTTGAGTTTGTGTATGTGTGTGTGTGTTTGTGTTTGTGTGTGTGTGTCATGAAGAGACGAAATCCAAATAACAACAGAAAAACAAAATGCCGTAAGTCACGTAACCAAAGACCCCTTCAATTCTGGAGAAGGGATTAAAGGATGTGATTGACATTTAAGAGGCTCGTGGGCTAATGCGCTTGCCGGGGCGACCCGACCCGACCCGACCCGACCCGGGGAATGTTCCTCCGAGTAGCAAGAGGCGGTCAAGTGAACGTGATTTTCTTTTTAACAAAAAATTAAGTGAAGCTGATTCCGACTGAGTTTGTGTGTGTGTGGAGGGAGGGAGGGAGGGGGGGGGGCACTTGAAAACAAGTAACGAGATAGGATTAAGAAGCAAGTTGCGAGATTTTTTTTTTTCCATGATTCTTTTATCTAAGAGAGGTAGTTTTGAGTCGCCGAGATAGTCCTGCCGGTCGTTATGCTAATGGCTCGGCGGGTGAGCGGGGGAGACGCCACTAAGGCATGGAGACCTACGACCCGAGGCTCTGCACACAACGCGAAAGGGAAGGGCGAGTGACACAGGCCTCGAGTGCAAGAACTTACATTCATTTTGGAAAATCTTCTGTCTCCTCTTCATAGTTTTTTTTTTTTAATCCTTTTCTCGTTTATTTTTCAGTAATCTTTATTATGAGTAATAATGGTGTCATGAATATATATATGATTATGAAATGATGATAAGGATAATGTTGATGGTGATCATGATAAAAATGATGTTAATAGTATTGCTAATAATTATAGTACTGATACTAATACGATGGTTCTAATGAGGGTAGGGTAATGCAGCTGATGATAGCACTATAATGATGATAAGGACAACAATGCTGGTAATAGTAATAGTGAAACAATGCTAATAACAAATTAATGCTAAAAAGGATAAGAATAATAATGGTGATCATGAAAACAAAACAACAATGATACCAATAATGTTCACATCAGTAATATGGAAAACAATAATGTATATGATGCAGTAATGTTGATACAACTACCGCTGTTACTCCATAACTACTGTTACTACTACTGCTACTATTGATGATGATGATGATGATACTGATAACATTAGATAAAGTAATAACAGTAATGATAACAATGATGGTAATAATAATGATTATGATGATAATGATAGTAATAATAATGACATTGATGATCATAAATACTGTACTAATAATAACAACAATAATAGAATGATGGTGATAGAAATTATAACATTAATGATATTGATAATAATTGTGATAAAAGATAATCAAGATAATGATTTTACTAACAACATAATCATAGAAATAAGGATGAAAAAATGATAATGATAATGATAAAATGATAGTGACGGCAGTAAGGAAATACGATCATGGTAGTGATGATGATAATGATAATAGCAATGCTGATGACTACCACTGTCATAATCATGAAAATAGCAGGAAAACACCATAATGATAATTACGATTATTATGATAAGGACATTCTTGTTACCTGGTCACCATATGATAGTAAGAATAATGATTATCATCTTTATTCTTATAACTAGTATCGTTAACATTGATATTGCCTTTCCAATCCTAGTAGAAATAATCATGAAAACGTTAATAACTGCAATAGCAAAACCAGCTGGTTACTGCAAGGATAAAAAAATACCGTAGTAAATTATGAAATAGTTGCAATTACTTGTAAACGAATCAAACATGAAGCATACAGTACAATAGTATAGATAATAAAGCCACTATGTGTGTCTTATAAGCTTTTGTTTCAAGAATGAAAAAAAAAGTATATTGACTTGGATCCTTTTACACTGGGTAGAGCCTCTCCCTTGGTATTTCGCAAAAAAATATCACATATTCATGACTGAAAGTGACCGTCGTTAGTTTAGAAATAATAGTACAACGATCAAAAACGATTTCCACAACTGAAATACTAATAGTGCAAGGAAAACGCTTTTCATACGCTGATGACCTGCTGTATAGTGCAGTTTATGATGCAACACTGATCGGGCAGTAAGAGTTCACATGAGAGACATGTTTCTCACAGATTATGTCATCGATGACACAGCAAGAATGAGACAAAAACAACATATATGAAAATAAACAAAGATATTGATATAGAAAGGTATGAATATGAGACGATGATCAACAGAGGCAATAAAAACATTTACTAGTGATATATCACAGTGTTCTACGTGCTGTTGCATCATGCTGAAAAAAAAACAGAAAAGTAAAATGTTGTTGCTTGGTATTACAAAATCCTCCTGATAAGAGAATTATCACGAGCAATAAAGACTCGTTTTCTAAAGGTTGGGGCGCGGGTCACGTGGGTGGGAGGAGACTTGCGTCTGTACCTGAGCGTATTAATGAGCAAAAAGGGGTTTCTGATTACCCAAGCTACAAATATTAGGAAGGATTTTTTTCTCTTTTTTTTGATGAGACTGTTGTGTTCAGGTGTTCTGTACTAAACTTTCATACTATATTTACATCTGTGTGCGCACACACACACACACACACACACACGCACACAGACACACACACACACACACACACACACACACACACACACACACACACATATATATATATATATATATATATATATATATATATATATATATATATATATATATATATACATACATATACACGTATGTATATATATACATATGGATACAGAGTAGGATGAATAAACAAACACAAAAGCACAGTCACCATCAAGAAATCAAGTGTAAGGTAAGTTAGCCAAGGCGACCAATCTACGCTTTTGCTAACAACTCGCACCGGCGATCGGATCTCGAGAAAGCCGATAACTCGACTGACCAAAAACCTCCCCGTAACACGAGACGCGGCTTCAACTCCTACCGTGGTTTATAATAACAAGTACTTCCACTTACGGAACATAGCAGGTCCTGTCATTGGTACTGGTATCAAAGGCGACCGGCACGAGTAGTATCAGTAATATTACTCTACTGTGAAAATTATTTAACTATTATTGCTTATCAGTTTTATCATTTTTTCTTCGTATTTGTCATGTATCTTTAGTTCTTTCTTGGTGTGTTTTAAGTCTACTGATTCATGTCTTTTGTTGTTTCTTGTTGCGCTCTCTCTGGTGGACTCGTCTGAAACCACAAGCGTAATGTAAACAAAAGAAGAACCTTAGGATGATCATATTTGATGGACGAAGGTACGAATTCCTGACTGCCCAAGATGATACAAAAACTGGAAAACAAGAGGCCAGTTCTAAGTAAAGATATTAATGACTTTCAGCACCTACGTTCTGTTAGTCGTAAAATATGCAATTGCAATTCGAAGCTTCAACCCTGAAATGATGTTCCTAAAGCGATCGAAACTAGTCACAATTCGGGTCTCATATGACTTGGTATAATAGATTCTTTTAAGCACTACCATTAATGTGACTCGTCTTTAATTATCCTTCTGCTGTCGATCGGCCAATCGCTCTCGCATGATTGGCTGGTTGTGAAACAGCGTGAGGAGTCAATTAAGATTGCTTCAAATTCATGACATTGTGTAATAATCCCTCTCCTTAGTTATTATCCATTCTTAATCCCAGAATAATTAGGGGGTATTAAAAGCGAGCCAAATTAGGTTTCGTGCTACTATGTAATTGATATTATCTCCAGGTACATGTGTATTACGTGTACTCGCTCGTTCCCAACCATGACGTGTGTTGCAATGTTTTCCTTTTCTTTTTTGTATGGCTCGAACATTCTCAAAACGTTTCTTTCTTTCATGATTTTAGCAGTTTTATTTCTTTGTCAAGAGTTCACATAACCTTCCCGACCCTCCGTTTGAAAAGAACCATAAATTTAAACCAATAACTTACAGAATCGAAACGAAGACCCAATATAAACAATCCCTTTTGCGAGATCGTACCTGGCGACGCCCTGGAACTAACTTGCTTACGTCACTGCAATGTTTACGTCATTTAAGGTGATGGCTATGAAGAGGGAAGACGAGGGGGTCAGAGGGTATAGGTGAAGGAGCAGGAGGAGGAGGAGGAGAGGGGGAGGGGGCTCAGATTGACCTACTAATCATATGTCAAGTGACGGGACAACTTTCATGGTTACGTATAACAACCTCTCTCTCTCTCTCTCTCTCTCTCTC
>NW_028234408.1:25033840-25036340 GCF_977035675.1 Penaeus japonicus
GTGTGTGTGTGTGTGTGTCGGTGATATATATATATGTTAGTATATAGATATAGATATTATATATATATTATATACTATATTCTATATATATTATTTATATATTGTGTTGTGTGTGTATGTGTGTGTGTTTGTGATTGTGTGTGTATGTGTGTGTGGGTGTGTGTGTTGTGTGTGTTTTGTGTATGTCTCGTGTGTGTCTGTGTGTGTGTGTGTGGTGTCGTTTGTGTGTGTGTGTGATGTGTGTGAGTATATATATATATTTATATGTATATATTATAATATATAATATATATATATATATTATATATTACTATATATATATATATATATATATATATAAGTATATATAACATATATATAATTATATTATATTATATATATGTATATATTATATCTTATATATTTACATATTTTATATTTATATATATATATATATATCTATTAGATAGTGATAGATAGATAGATAGACTAGATAGATAGATCATGTATACATAATTACCTATACTAATATATATATTAATATATATATATATACTATATATTATATATTATATATATATATACAGATAGATATATAGATAGATAGATAGAATTTAGATAGTTTAATATATTATATATATATATTATATTATATTGGCATTATATATTTTATATATACACATATAAATACATATTATTATATATAATATATATATTATATATATATATATTATATATATATATAATATTTATATATATACATAATTGCATATAGATATGTTATATCTATACATATGCGTGTGTGTGTGTGTCTGTGTGTGTATGTATATAAAAATATTGCATATGAATATTTATATATATATATATATATATATATATATATATATATTATATATATATATCTGCATATGATATATATATGTCATATGAATATATATAATCTTATATAATAATATATATATATATTATATATATATATATATAAAACAAAAATATATACATGGATCTGTGTGTGGCGTGTGTGTGTAGTGTGTGTGTGTGTGTGTGTGTGTAGTGTGTGCGTTGTGTGTGTGTGTGTCGGGGTGGAGGTGTAATTTATACAATTATATATATATCATCCTATATATATATATATTATATATATATATATATATAACGATATATATATATATATATATAAATATATATATATATATATATATATGCGTGTGTGTGTGTGTGTGTGTGTAAAGATAATAATGATAATGATAACGATAATGATAATATCAATAACAATTCTAACAATGATAATGAATATAATAATGATAAGAGCAATAATGATATTGATAACAGCAATTCCAATGATATAAATATCAATCGTAAAAACAATTATGATAATGATAATAATGATGATAAATATAGTAATGATAATAATGATAGCAATAACAATATTGATAACAATGATTATTACTATCACTATCATGATAATGATAATGATAACAATACCAATAGCAATAACAATAATAATCGTAATAATCGTAATAGTGATAGTGATAGTGATAGTGACAATAGTTGCAATAACAATAACAATTATATCGATGACAATGACACTGACATGATAAAACCATTACCATTAGTATTACCATTATCAACATTGGTATTTTTACTATCATAGCATTACTATCCAAACAGTGATAATGCTGGTATCATTGTTTTCCTCAATCTTGCACCCTACGTTTTTTTTTCCCCAAAGACAAAAAGAGACTCCCAGCTGGAGAAATACCGAACAAACATCAGGTAGAATTTTCACGGACACAAAAAGCACATTAAGCCATTAGACCCTCCCCTTCCCTATCTCTTCCCCTCCCCTTCCCCTCCCCTTCCCCTCACTCTTCTCCCCCCTTCCCCTCCCCAACACCATCACAAAGTAGCACTATGGCGACGCGTGGGGAGGCACACGAGCAATGGGTCGCCACCGCGGGAGCCGACACACTGATAGCGCCGGAATGCTGAGAATGCGGACGCGAGAGTAGCGGGGGCTCTTTAGCGGAGACTTCAACGCGAGCGAAAGTTATAATCCTGAGACGATTCTGGAATTCACGCGCGACAAAATCAGTATATTGTGTTTAATCTTATCTTATTTTATGTTTACTAAATGCTGTCTGATCAGACGTTTATTACTTAATGCTTGTTAATATCATTACGTAAGTCTAATTTGTTTTAAAGTGATCAAAATGTGGATATAGATAGCAGGTTAAGATCTTAATGCTCAGAGTACATTTTTTAATATTTTTTTTACACTGCAAAATAAAGTTATAACTTAAATTGCTGACACAATCATTACAATGATTTCAACATCCTAATGCTTACCATTAATTATTGTTTCTGTATTGGCCACAGTTGACATCAGGGTTATTTTATATTTTGCGTAATCGCTCTCTTGTAGCTGGTAATGATTTAAAGCAAACATCATCATCATCATTGTTCTTATCATTGTCATTATTACTATAATTGCCGGTATCATCATTATCACCATCATCAT
>NW_028234408.1:25058840-25066340 GCF_977035675.1 Penaeus japonicus
CATCCTCCTCCTACTCTTCCTCCTCTTCCTCCTCCTCCTCCTCCTACTCTTCCTCCTCCTCTTCCTACTCCTCCTCCTACTGCTCTTATTCTTCCTCTTCCTCTTCCTTCTACTCCTATTCCTCTTCATACTCATCCTCATACTCCTCCTCCTCCTCCTCCTCTCCTCCTCTTACTTATCTTTTTTCCTCCTCTTCTCCTTCCTCTTCTTCCCCCTCCATCTTCTCCTCCCCCTCCTCTTCCTCTTACTCCTCTTCCTCCTCCTCCTTCTCCTTCTCTTTCTCCTCATCCTCCTTCTCTCTTTCCCTCCTCTTCATCCTCCACTTTTCCCCCTCCTCCTTCTCATCCCCCTCCTCCTTCTCCTCCCCATCCTCCTTCTCCCCCCTCTCCTCTTCCTCCTATTCCTCTTCTTCCTCTTCTTCCTCCTCTTTCTCTTCCTCTTACTCCTCCTCCTCCTCCCTTCCCCTGCTCTTTCTCCTCCCTTTATCTCTTTTCTTCGCTTGTGAGGATTTGCGGGACTCGGATTACGGTCAGAGAGCATCCTGGATAGAGTAGGGGGTAGGAGGGGGGAGGAGGGGGCGAGAGAAGGGGAGGTATATACCCGTTTTTATTCGTGCAAAAAGCCGTCTCTGTCTTCGGCTGTGTTGTAACTCCCTCCTTCGACTCCCCCCCTCCCCCCCTCCCGCCACCTCTTCCTTTCTTTCTCTCCTACCCCATGCCCCCCCTCCCTACCCCCACCTCATCCCCCTTTTGTACATTATCACCGATCCTGATTTTGATTTTTCATTCGTTTTTTTTTCGTTTCGAGAGATCCTTATAAAAGTGACGAGTTGAGTCCCGTTCCAAACACGCATTTGCTCTATATCTGAAATTTCACCTTCTTTCTACCTGTCACGAGTACCATTTCTTTCTTATTTTTCTTTCTTTCTTCTCTTCTCTCCTTTTCTTCCCCTTATCCCCAACCCTTTTCTTATCTAAGAATGTCCTTTCTGATATCCTAAATTCTCTTCTCCTTTTTTCTTTCGTATCCCCGCTCCCCTCAGCCCTTTCTTCCAGCAAGAAAGGAAACTTCCAATATATGAAAGAGAGGAGGAGAGGAGGACAAGGGGGAGGAGGAGGGGAGGGGGAGGGGAGGGGTCTAGGAAGGCTAGGGAGGAAGGGAGGAGGAGCAGAGGGGAGTCAAGAGAGCAAGACGGAGGGAGTAGCGGAGGAGATGGGAAAAAGGAAAAAGGTTGGCCAATCCCATGTCTTACTTCTTCCCTCCCCCCCCCCCCTCTACCTCACCTTCTCTCCCCGTACTTCACCTCACCTCCTCCCCCCACCCTTCTTCACCTACGCCTCCCTTCATCACTTCCTTTGCTTTTCTTTATATCCCTTCCTCCCCTTCTTCCTCCCCACCTCCCATCGCTCCCTTCTCTTTACTTCACCATCCCCCCCTTTCTTCACCTCCCGCCTCCCTTTACCTCAACTAACCATCCTTCCCTACCCCAGGTCCCCTTCTCCCCTTCTTCACTTTCCCCTCGCTTCCTACCCTCTCCCCCTATCATAACAACCCTTCCTCCCATCTCCCCCTTCCTTCTTCCCCACCTCCCCTTCCTGCCCCTTCCTCCCCTCCCGTTCTCCCATACCCCCCGCAACCCCCCCCCTCCCCTCCCCTCCCCACCCGCTCACCAATCTCTCCTCACACGCAGGTACAGTTAACACCCGCTCGAGGACACCCGTCTGGCTCTCTTCTGCTCTCAATTTCGGGTACTTTACTTGCCGCTTTTTTTAAGGTCCGGTAGTGACCTTATGAGCCCTAAACGGGTGGATGAGGAAGTGAGAAAGAGAGAGAGAGGGGGGGGAGGGAGGGAGGGAGGGAGGGAGAGAGGGAGAGAGGGAGAGAGAGAGAGAGGGAGAGAGAGAGAGAGAGAGAGAGAGAGAGAGAGAGAGAGAGGGAGAGGAAGGAGAGAGAGAGAGAGAGAGGGAGAGGAAGGATTGAGAGAGAGAGAGAGAGGGAGAGGAAGGATTGAGAGAGAGAGAGAGAGAGGGAGAGGAAGGATTGAGAGAGAGAGAGAGAGAGAGAGAGAGAGAGAGAGAGAGAGAGGGAGGGGAGGAGAGGGAGAGAAGATGAGAGAGAGAGAGAGAGGGAGGGAGTGAGGGAGGGAGAGAGAGCGCACAATGGCATGATTGGGGAAATTCTGGAGGTTGTTTAACGAATTCTTGTAAATCTGGAAATTGATGTGTTTTTTGTCCATCTGTCTGTCTCCATTTTTTTTTTTTTTTTCTTTATGTGTTTTCTGTATCTTTCTACTGTTATACCTGTATGTCTATCTATCTATATGAGTATATATCTATTTATCCACTTGTTTCTCATTTTGTCTGTATCGCTCTCTCTCTCTCTCTCTCTCTCTCTCTCTCTCTCTCTCTCTCTATTTATCTATCTTTCTATCTATCTCTATCTCTCTATCTCTCTCTCCTTCTCTATCCTTCACTCTCTTCTATCTCTCTCTTTCTCTCTCTCTTTCTCTCTCTCTCTCTCTCTCTCTCTCTCTCTCTCTCTCTCTCTCTTCTCTCTCTCTCTCTCTCTCTCTCTCTCTCTCTCTCTCTCTCTCTCTCTCTATCTATCTATCTATCTATCTATCTATCTATCTCTCTTCATTTATTTTTCCTTGTCCTTCTCTCTAATGACGGTGAAGCTCCTTAATATCTGGCTCCACTGTTCGTGGACCGGAGGCACAAGTCATCATTCATTGAAAATCCACACAAGTACCCAATTAGGGAATCAAAAATCATGCTTACCAAACCAAGCACGCCACTTCGGCACTTAAGAGAAAATCTTAGACGCTGAACCACGTGATCTGCCACACGTGTCAGAGAGGCAGGAGTACGAGAACGAAAATAAAAGTGTGCTAAGGAAACGAGCGAAAAAAAAGACGAGAATATATTTAGGAAAGGAAAAAGGTGTTTAGAAGACAAGTACCCTCGCAGACTACAAGGCCGTCGTGATCAGCTTGTTCAACATTCTTATGGGGAATTTTACGTTTTAGGAGTTCTCACTTTTGTCTCAAGGACAGTTTTTTTTTATCTAATTGAAACGAGAAAGCTAGGATCTATAATGATTTTTATTTAACTGATTAGGTATCGTGTATCTTTTTGCATATGCCACTTGTATGAAATACAATGTGTGTTTTATCTTTCTTACATGTGGATCGAGCTGGTAAAATCCGCGTCGTTACTGCAGCAAGCGGTGATAAGAATGAGACTGATAAGAATGACGTGAAATGAGATGATAAACAATGAATCACAAGCCACGTCAGAGCCTTCCTAGCGACGCTTCGCTCTTGAGCATCCCATACACCCGAGCCATGAATAACCTCTCCCAAAGACAACGATAAAACGAACCGAGCTGGCCCTTCACTACCCCTATCCCTACACTGCTGACGCTGCCCTGCCGCTTCTCCTCTCAGCCCTACATTGCCTTCTGCACTAACGCTGCCGCCTCACCCTATCAGCCTGATACTGCATTCTGTCGCTTCAGTGTCAGTCGTACACTGGCCCTGTCACTCCACCCTGTTTGATCTACATTACCCCCCTCGCTTCTCACTGTCAGTCGATCGCAACCTCTGTCGCCTTCCCTGTCAGCCCGACACTGCCAGGCCTACACTGCCCCTGCCGCTTCACCTGCCAGCTCTCTGTAAGCACATGAGGAATGAGCCACATCCAGAGAGAAGCCCTTTGATATGGCTCCTGAGCCCTGAGTAAGTGCGGCTTATCCGAGCGGGGCAACCAGTTCCCAGACCCTGGAGTAGCTTTACGAGACAACTGGTTAAGGACAGAAGTAGATGTAGATAGAGTATCGCACTGATGTAGTCCATGTGTGTGGAAAGTAGCATGCGAGTGTGTTAGACGGGACCGCGGTCGTCAGTTGGTTGGTTTAGGTCATCTAGAACTAGTTTTTGCGGGAGTGTGACATTGAGCTCGTTCTAGAGTCCTAGGGATGTCACAACGCTTCTGACACGGGTCTTGTGCCAGGTTGTGCGTGTCATTCTGAGAACCGAGGATGCTGACATGATTACAAAGAATCGCCTTTTTATTTTCTCTACCTTCTTCATCATCACCAATTTTTTCTATTCCTGGTTCTTGTTTTCTTTCTGCTTCTTCTCGTTTTATGTCTGACTTTTTTCTTCGTCTCAAGAAGATTTTTCAGTGTAATAACAACATATCTTATAGTGAAAAGTAACAATCTCTTGATTTTTAGTCATGGCACTTTCCTTCACAACTCGCCTTTCACGCAAAACTGAAGACAATATTTACACGTATCCATACTCAGGCACAACATTTTAGTTAGTCACTGCATTATCATGTAGTGACTAACGGACACCACCCCACGAACAACCGAAACATTTAGACAGAATAAACACACAAACAGTACTTAACACTACCCCAACAAATACCGCACACGCATCTTGACTGTCACCTAGTCACAAGTTGCGAGGGGGCCACAGACACACAGACAGGCAGGCTATAGACGATGGGAGTAATGAGTCTCGAGTTCTTTTCTCAGCAGTTAATCGTGATGTGACTCCAACAGTGACCTCCATAAGAAACGTTGCTACACATCCATGTACACATTGCCAAGTGTACATTGCATCACCACCAAGTGCACGTTTCACCACTTTGGCGTTTACATTACATTCACCCACGTTGAGTCACATACAGCGGATTCAAGTTCAGGAAAACGCTGTATCATCTGCGAGAGTACAGCACCTCCTGCAGTGACGTCGTGCGTTCTTGTGGCACCGGATACCTAGGTGTTGCAGGCGGGACGGATGTAAGCAAGAACGCTTGCTCTTGAGGTAAATGAATAATCCAACATGGATTAACTTCGGCTTGATATATCCCACAAACCTGCAAGACTTTGCCATAAAAATGTAAGCGTGGAATTACCATGCACCGATTCATGGATAATATAACACATCTGAATGCTCAAATCACAGGATATTGTTCCCGTAATACTTTGATATTAGGTTGCTAAGTTCAGTATATTTTTCTTCAGTGCAGCTCTCTTCTTTCGAGGTGTTATAAACAAAAAAATGAAGATGGCGGATAATGATAATAATCATAGTAATAACAGTTAGTATCATTACTGCCTTCATTGATGTGTTTATTATCATTATTAATGCCGTTAGCATTATCATTCCCATTATCATTAACACAAAATTAGAATAATAATTGTCACTGTTAATGTTATTATTATCAACATGATTATCACTATCAGTATTACCTTTAACGTTACAGTTATTACCATCATCATCAATATCATCGTTGAAATAACGCCACACACACGCATCTATATCAATACACACATAAACACTGCCTTTGCACACGACCAAGGAAAGGGGGCTTAACTGACACTCCCATAAGGTCAGAAAACAAGAAAAAAGTGTTGACAGACTCCATAAGGTCACTTGACAAGAGAACTGATCTGTTTTTGCTTTACCCTGGAAAACCAAATTTATGTGCAAATATAAACCTAAAGCGTTATATTGTACTATATCGATATTGCACTTCCATTATCTTATATCTTATGAAGGGACGATAAACATAAAGAAGAACAAGCATTCAGGAAGAAGAAATTACATTGAATGAATAAACTGGCAGAAAAAAGAACTATGATTTCTCAATATATAAACAAATAAATCCTTCTCCAAATGAGGGTAGCATGACCAGCACCCTCATGGCTAGAGTGAAGCGACATTTTGGTGGTGCAGGTTTACGGAATGTTGCATGAGGGATCGCAGTTGGTCACACTAAATTGCTTCTTGAATTAGAACGACAATCGAGTGAGATTTCCTTTTTGTTAGGCTCCGTGAAGGTTAACTGTGGAAAGTATTCTTGAAAAAAATAATGAAAATTAAGTGGCTAACAAAAAGGCATATATTGTAACTTTTGTTGACATACGATCGCTACGTTATTTAAAGCTAAGAACAGGACAAGCTATTTCTATGACAGGCATGTTGTTCGGTTATGTTGGCTAAGCATGGGATAGGTTAGGATAGTTTGGCTAGGTTAGGAGAAGAAGAAGCGTGTTCGGTAAGCGCAATTTACGATATCTTAAACCCGCGTAGTCAGGCCACGCATCCCGTAAATCGAACGGCGAACTCAAGACTCGAAACGTTTCTACCGTTCTCGCGTGACGTCACATCAGCTCGTAACCTATAAGACCTCCCGAGCTTTCGTACCAGAAGCAACCCGGAAATATATCGGAATTGGTCCGAGGTGTACGGGCGAGATATCTCTTTAAAACGTTTGGCTGGACCAGTATCAGGCGTTTGATTAATATATTTCGCATCTGTGCACATCAAATATCTCGATTTTTCATCAAAAACTCGATATAAAGGAGATATCGATAAAAAAAAAAAAAAAAAAAACACGGCAGCGGATAATTTGTTATCATTAATCCTATGAAGATAGAGGATAATGCACGACAACTTCTAGACGTGAAATGAAGGATAGAGACCTTTAGATTCGATTCACATGAAATAAACACTCGATACAGTATCATATATTTACTAGATGTGAATGTTTAAGGCCACGACACGATAAGTATCTCGGTAATTGTGTTTTCCTGGACGAAGTAAATATGGTAGCATATGATTTTCCATTTAAGACATCAGGTTTTGGGTGATAGTCCCTACAGTCTTTCATATTTAAATGTGGGTAAGAAAGAATGAGTGGGTGTGTTCGTTTGTGTGTGTGTGTGTGTGTGTGTGTGTGTGTGTGTGTGTGTGTGTGTGTGTGTGTAGGTATGATCATCGATGCATTAATTTTATGCTATATTAAAGGGGTATTATTTTTGTAATCATAGACAATTAATTGTTTATTTCTCTCTCTCTCTCTCTCTCTCTCTCTCTCTCTCTCTCTCTCTCTCTCTCTCTCTCTCTCTCTCTCTCTCTCTCTCTCTCTCTCTCTCTCTCTCTCTCTCTCTCTCTCTCTCTCTCTCTCTCTCTCTCTCTTTCTCTCTCTTTCTCACCATCCTCTGAATATCCATGGAATCTAATTGGTTATTACGTTTGACTTCCCTCTCGAGGCGATTCGGTAACTTAACTTACGATGTAAACATAAGCCATGCGATGTACTAATCATATTGCATAAAAGTACGAGTACAGTTTTTTTTACGGTAAGGAGTTCGTAAGGTACAGTGATGTAAAGCGGGTACAACCGACGGCTTGTTTTGAGTGTCCGGACCCGGTGATAGCATCGCCGCCTCTCTCCCTCTAGAGGTTTATTAATAACTTTGAGAATGGAAAACCAGTGGCAGCAAGAATCAGTAGATGCAGTATTCGAGGACTTTCCAGAAGACATATATCATTGCCGTGACCATTGTGGGCCAACTATGCACGATAACGTCTGTTGTGATGACCCTCGCACTGCGGTGGGACTTGGGATTGGTGCTGACCGGAAGCTTATCTTGATGTTATGGCGTTGTTGTCGTTACCAAAGATAGCTCAGGTTACTT
>NW_028234408.1:25111340-25136340 GCF_977035675.1 Penaeus japonicus
CAATACCTTATTTTATACTATTATCATTAATTTGGGTTTCAAATTTTATTCTCTATTATACAGGTATACATTTATTTGAAAAGCAAGTAATACTTAATAATTAACCAGTGAGTTGGTGATGACAGCATGATCTGTTGTATTATTTATATTCACAGATCAACATTGTTTTCACTCCTTTGTGGACATATGGTGTCATGCATTATAGAATTTTATGAATTACATTCTTTTATTTCTTTTCACAGCTTTGAACTATAGAATTTTATAGTTCTCTGTAACCCTTATTCCTTTATGTGACAATTGATGTTCAGGTGAGCTAGTGTTGACATAATATATGGGATAATATGAATTAATTTTATAGATATGTTTATATAATGCTTTATTACTTTATACATGTTGCGAATGTTAGAGAAAATTTTTGATGAAATATATTTTTTACTATTTCTTCTCATAATCCAATGACAATTGATGGCATCTATACTTGTCGTGTCAAGAGTAAGCCCAAATTTAGTTGGCATTTGTTTGTGTATATATGTGTGTGCTCTCTCTCCCTATCCCTATTCTTTCTCTCTCTCTCTCTCTCTCTCTCTCTCTCTCTCTCTCTCTCTCTCTCTCTCTCTCTCTCTCTCTCTCTCTCTCTCTTCTCTCTCCCTCTCCCTCTCCCTCTCCCTCCCTCCCTCTCTCTCCCTCTCCCTCTCCCTCTCCCTCTCCCTCTCCCTCTCCCTCTCCCTCTCCCTCTCCCTCTCCCTCTCCCTTTCCCTCTTCCCTGTAATACCCTACCCTTAAATGAGATATTACTACCATATAATATATATATGATTTTCAAGGAAGATTGGAAGTGAATTGAAAGCAAATAGAATAATGGGCCAATAAATTCTGTCAGGGAAGCTTATAGGATATAGAGCCTTTTTACTAACTACAGAATTGCTGACTGGTTCAACATTGTTCACTGTGGATAAAGATTTGGAAACAGAACAGCTTTAATAGAACCACCAAAGCTTTAGTATGAAAAAGCAGGAGATTGAATAACTAAAGATTGAATAACTTCCTTTTGGTGAGTATTAGTTTGCATCTATGCCAATTGATAGATCTTTTTAGACACATTAACAAAATTGATTAAAGAAAATCGAAACTCCTTGAGAAGAGTTATCTCATTTAAACTGATAACTGTGACATACACCTTTTACATAACCTGGGGCAATAGCTATAGTTGTAGGGAGTTCAAAGTCATCTATAAAATGTGAGAGAAATTTTAAGGTGTTCAAATATTTTAGGGAGATCATGAATCAAGTAAAGTTTTACTTGACTGGACCAGGAGAATTGGTTGGTCTGTTTAATTGACTCCTGGTTTATTCCCAAAAATGTAAATTTCTGGGGCTTCATCATCTCATGTTTTTTTTGGACTGGGAAGGAGATGATATGGTTAAGAAATTCTCAGTAGGCCGCTGCATCTCATGAAGAATTTTTAGGGGGAAATTTCAATTTTTGTTTACATTATTATCATTAACAATATCATCATCATTATCATTTTCATTATTATTATTATTATTATTATTACTATTATTACTATTACAATATTAATAATGGTAATAAAAATGAAAAGTTATTTCCTGAAATTTAATTATAGTTTTGAAAAAAAAAAATAATAATAATAATTCAAAGATTGGGGCAAAGAGGTGACTTTAGGTAGACCTACTAATTGAGTTCTTAGTAACTAAGCACTTCAGGATCCATTCATGAGTAAAAGCAATTAAAACCATAACAGACAGAAAATGTATACATTTACTCCCAGTGTCAACAGGTAAGAAACATTCTCATACAGCTGATTGCATACAAGAGACCTCTTTAGTGAATTAAAATAAAGTAAATTAATGAATATATAAAGGTAATGAATTGCCAAATTTAAGGTTGAAGAAAATGTCGATAACAGGTCAGCAATTCATCCAGTCAGCCATAAAATTGGGAAAGAGTATTGTAACACTTTTCATTAGATGGATGAAGGCCCCCTTTGGGAGGAGAGGATTGGGTGAGAGTGAAGGGGGTGGGGTAAGGTAGCAGTGGATAGCACGAGGGAAATCATCGAGCCCATTATATTTTTTGGCCAGATGGCAGGCATCATAATATATATGAAAATCATCATGGCATATTTGCCTTTGGAGGAGACTGGATTGTTGCTTTTCTTTATATCACTATGAGTAATAACTCTTGTCTAGTGACTAACGATAGCAATTGCAATTATTAGTAGTATAACTGCTGTAATATTCACCAAAACAAGTTAGTTTAAAATCCCAAACAGATAGCAACACTCTTTCCTAGCATCAGCAGGAAAGAAAGTCTTGAATGGCACCAATCCACAGTCTGTACCAAGTACTATCATTAGAGAGCAGTGACACAGCAAAATGCAACCTCCTGCTCTAAAGTATAGGCGATGAATGTGCAGGCAGAATGAGAAGAGGAAGGTGACCCAGACCATATCCAGTGTCTACAATGTGCTCCAGTGCCAGTATGGCTGCTATGTGCTATGGCAATGGCAGTCATAATCACAGGTCTCTTGTGATTAAGGGATATTGAAAGAGAGCACAAAAGATCAGGATATATTACCTGAGGCTGCCTCCCTCTGAAGTGAAACCCACCTGGCTATAGTTCCCATCCTGGGGACCAGAATCTGTCTTAGATATAACTTCAGATAATTCTTAATATTAATGAAGTTTACTGTAGAAGTGATTATGAGTATAGGTACCAAAAAGAAGCTGCCTTACCCTATTACCTCTACTGAACCCCATGAAGTAGGTCAGATTTACAGGAAAGAAACATCCTGGGGTAAAGATAATTAACCAGGGCAGAGACAGATAGGAATATACGGTGAAATGCAGGAGAATAATACGGGGAGGGGGTCCCACTTTAATTGTAGTATGAAGGCTTTAACTGCAATCACAAGAGAATAAGAAATCAAATTACGTGATAAGGGAAGGAGCATGACAAATTCTGATTTTGTTGCCCTGATGTACATTTGCAGTGTCAGTTTAAATTAGAAATAACAAAAATTGTTATAAGGTTATTTGCAACAAACATTTGAGAAAAATGGATTTCAGATTTGACATATTGCAGGATGATTCTTTAGACATGGAACTTATTTTCTAACAAATATTTGAAAAATCTTAAAATTTTGAAGAATTTCCCCTATATGCCCATGCCCTCATTTATAAAGAGTATTTTTTCTATTAATGTCTTATTTAGATATGAATACACTGTACATATAAAGGGGGAATGGTCATGTAGTGTAAATCACAAACATGTCAAAATAATTTGGGAGAATTTTGAATATTTATCTTGGTGAAATATCAGCAATTCATGTGAAATTCTTTGGTTAAAAGATTAAAATAAGTGCTATAAACTTGAAAAAAAATTACATTCTCATAGTATGCATTTGACCTTATGGTTATATATTTTTTCTAATCATTTATTTATATATTTATTCATCTATTTTTAGAAGTAAAATTTTCTTGTACTTTAGAAATAGGTTGAACCTTACTAGTTCTACTAGTTCTACATTCACTGGTCCAGGGCTGTAATTTGAATTTGATGGTAAAGACCACTACTAGAGTCTGGTTTCAGAGTCTGATAAAACCAATGGAACCTGGTTTAACAGTGATTAATGGAGTTACACAATATAATAAACAGATATGTATTACTTTCAAATTACGCTTCATTGGTTTGAAATATATATCCCGTTCCAGCACCTATTTGATTCCAAGCATGCCAGATTAGTCAGATTCGACCTGTACTTTGTAGAATATAGATATGCTAGGAAATCAAACTATTATAACATTTGAATGTACGTAGGATATTTAAAAGGCAGTTTTATCATATTTGACTTTATTACACTGTACAAAATTTTGTACACATATCTACAATTGTGTCTGTATAAACAAAGGCACTTTTCTTTGGTAGATTCAATGCTATCCCAATCTGCACAGTGATGACCAATTAAAAGTTTTATTGGAAGGATAATAAAGTTTGGGCAACAGGTTGTTCATAAACCAGGAAAATGTGTAATTCACTCTTAAACCAGGAAAGTATTTTCCCATCCTAAAATATTTAACTTATAATCCTCCTCTTCCTAAACAACTTCTCAATTATGTGCTAATATATGAAACTTCATAGGGTACAAAAAAGAACAGTGTAGCATTGTGTGAATTTACCCAACTACATTTCCCCTGCAAAAAATTTAAGTGGATACATACTCATATCCCTTGATGTTGATGTTCCTTGAGGTATGACCTCTCATTAGTCATCATACAAATACCACTTCCCTACGAGTCACCGCTCTTGTAACCTTTCTCAACAAGCCACCAAAAAGTGCTGATATTGATTATGTCTTTGATCAGAAACTGAATAAAATATCTGAGGGCCAAATGCAGCAGATTAATCTTTCATAGCTATCAACATACATACCTTCAATATACATTGGTGTTAAATGCATTTTCCAAATAATTAATATGTATTTTGTTCAATTACTAGCTCAGGTACAACAATTGATGACATTATCAAAGTTAATGCAGCGTGGCTCTCCATGAACACAACTGGAATGATAAACACTTCCAGCTTACATTAAATCTTTTACCTATAACAGTCACATTATGAAATAATTCCTTTCATATATAATACAATAAAAAAAAAAAGCATTATCACAGTTGAAAAGTTCAGATTTCCTAATCTACCTTTATCCATATCCTAAAATCTTGCTTTTGAAATCACGCTCCCTTCCATCAACAATCTCCAGTCTCAGGTAAACTAATACGCAACTATTCAAAGTCTGAATCAAGGTTCCACCTGAAAGTCATGCTGATCTAAAACTGTAAAAAGGGAACTGCACTCTCCCTTGTCAAACATTAACAGGCATATTATAATTGCTTTTTTGAACATAAGAAATAGTTCATAAACATTTAGCATGTTTACACAACAATAATGAGATCAAAATAAAACATAAAAAGTACCAATAAAAAAGAAGAAAAGTGAGAAGCATGCCTTTGTCTTTGGAATATATGAGTGAAGATGTCTGTCTTTGTGATCGTATTGTATATATATATACCATTTTGTATACAGTTTATATACATATACATATATATATATATATATTTACAATTTTAGGATGTGTGAATGAAGCACCATTGAGGAATTAACAAGTTGATAAGCCTCTTCCCATAAGCCTCCAGTTATTACTGCAGACAATATAACTTTTTTGCTTTAAAATTATTGGAGGTATTACATACTATCAGACCAGTGTGGCAGATCTTTTGTTTGTCACTGTTGCAGGAACAGCTTGATGTAAAGGTGTAGCTTCCCATGCACCACCAACAGGATCCTCTGGTTCACCAGGAGCTGGAGACCCTTTCATCACTCCAAGAGGCTGACAAGTAAGTGGTGTAAGTGGCTGGTATACACCTTTTTGTTGTGGTGCTGGGGACGAGTGATGAGCAACCAAATTAGGTGATGGAGGAAGCAGTTTACTGTTACTTACAAGCACTTGTGCTCTTGGAGGCAGGACTGGAGAGAGTGGAGTGTCTCCTCCACTGCTCACACTACTAACAGAACCACTTGTTGTTCCTGTACTGCTACTGTTCATACCTACCAAGTTACTGGAACTCTGACGTCTATACTTTGTACTATATTTGTAGAAATCAGACATTTCAAATGGTTTTGTGACTTCACGAGAAGGCTGGAAAGAGCCTGCTGAGATTATCATATGATTGCGAGGTGAATCATATGGGACAGATGTTTGGGAAGTGTCTGCAGAATCTGAACGGGATGGGAATACACTTCCATTACTACTTCCTGTACTGCCAACACTGCTACCACTCAAGTTTAAATTAGATTGGCTTGCATTGACTGTGCCATTACTCTGGCAAGAATCATTCATCTCCATCATGCTCATGCTCTTTTTAGCCCTTCTGCTAGAAGCTGGAGAATCTAGAGAAGTCTCATACCACTCTTTCCCTCTTTCTTTTTTCATTCTAGCAGCTTCTGCAAGTGACATTAATGGTTCTTCAGCCATTGATGACATTGATGTGTTCATGGAGGAGTTGTGACTGCAAGGAGGCTCCATCTTTGGGCATGTTGCTCTAAGAGGAGGTAGTTCACTGCTGGATTTGGTAGATCTTAGGGGTGGGAGATCTGATACAGAAGGTCTCAAAGGTAAGATCTCCCCAGTGTTAGAAGTAGTGGTGGGTCGAAGAGGAGGGTGACCATCATGGTGCATGCTACTTGTTGGTCGCAAAGGCAACAATTCTGAGGATGGACGAAGTGGAGGAATATTTTCTTGATTGTGATTTGGCTCTGAAACAAATGTAGTTTCCATGTAACTTCTTCCACTAGAAGTCCTTACCAGTCTGTGAACTGTGCCACTCTGAGACCTCTGAACGGCACCATGACCTGTCCCACGATGGAGCTGAGAAGATGGTGCAGGCATGCCAGGACCACTCTGACTACGGTGGCGGTAATTTTGGGAGCTTCCTTGGAGTCCTCCCTGGGTTCTGTAGAGGGCTGCTCCATCCACTGCATCTTCATCTCCTCCTGCTCCTCCTCCTCCTCCTCCTCCTGATCGTTCACTTGAGATGGTGTCAAAGCTACAGTTTGCTGTGTTAGGATGGGAATCGCTTGTAGTGTCCATGGCTTCCTGATGGTGTTCTGGCAACTGGAATTGGTGATTGTGGTAGTGTGGGTGGTGGGGGTAGGACGCTGCATGGCTGGGATGTAAGAGATTTGGTGACAGTGTGTGTTGGTGATTGTGGTGTGAGGTATGTTGGGAAGACTGCTGGGGAATACTGGGGGAGGGCAGAGAATCGAGGTGTTCCATGCTGCGTGACTCCAGCCGCCCGTTGTTGGCGCGCCGACGGTCCAAACTGCCGTACCTGAGGAGTGGACCTTTTGTCATGCAGGGTGAAGTGCGCAATAGCTGAACTAAATACATAACCACATGGAAAGCTTTACTTTATGTAGATACCAGTCTGGCACTTTCATTATTCTGGAAAGGCAAAATGTGAATACATCACAGAACTTGCCAACATTATCTTTGTTGCATCAAAGAAATGAAGCCAAGTTCTGTGATTGTTCACCCCATTGAAACAATAAAAGCTGCCAACTCTGATAAACTACTAAAGCAATTGCTGTGCAGGAATTCTGATGATTTAGAAACAACCATCATGCGCTATCTCTAGATTAGTCCCAAGAAAGAATGAACTTCAACCTATAAGATTTAATTAAAACTTTTTTGGGACATCACCAGGATATCTTTAAAAATGTAAAATAAAATTTATTCAATCTACCAAATATGAAGAAATCCTGTGCCTTTGTTATAAAGCATCTTTACTTGTAAGCATTAAATATCAACATGCATGCTTAGATAATGTTCATTTGCTACTTCTGTAAACAAAGATTTATATATTTTGAATTTGGGACTAAAATGGCATGGTTAAGCAATGCTCCAATTTTAAGATCTGTCTTTATACTTTATTATATTCTTTTATAAAATATTGTGTAGAATGTTACATACATTGTCAATTTTTAACAGGATTTTATTTCCTGGAATAATTTGCCTATTATTACTATTAGCCCCTTTATAGACCTTAGTCATTCTTTGGTCCATGTCAATATGCAAACACAATGACACAAGATTTCTTGGAAATAATTAAAAATTTCAAATATCAAAATAATCAACAACTTTTAAAAGTTCATAAAATGCCAAACTTAAGTAAGAAAATATATTGTAAAATTGGCAAAATTAAAACATCTAAAAATAGTCTAATAACTAAGACACTTATGAGAAATTTTCATGCGTTTATGCAAAAACAAATACATATAGTGATATGCAAGGAATGGTCTGCTTTGTCTAAAGGAAGTACAACACATATAATAAAACTTTCATGCTACATAAAGAGAACAATGTATCATCCGCACCTATCCTGGGAGTCATTTCTCGGTCTGTAGGGTTGGTGGTGGTGGTTATGGTGGGACTGTTGGGGTGTAGTATTATTATTATTATTATTATTGCTGATATGGGTTGGGGTTCCCAGGTCATCCAGACTATGACAAGCAAGGGAAGTGCGTTGTTGGGGTATGTTGTAGAGACCTCCGGGTGTTTCAGCAAGAACAATGCCTGGATCGGGCACAGGATAAGCTCCATTGGTGGTCCTTGGGTGTGGCACCCGACCCTCATCCGCCGGGACTGACTGCGAGCGCGTGGAGAGGGTCGGGTACTGCTGACTGCGGTACTGACTTCTAGTGTACACAGAACTAGGGATGTATCCACTGAAAGTAAAGTAGTAGCTCAGTAATAATAATAATTACATACACCCTTTACCCAAGAAACCTTTCACATTAATTTCAGAAACATGAATTTCATTATCTTTTCTTGTGGGAATGGCTACCATTTCAGCTAGACACATACCTATGAGGTCTGTTGGGACTAGCTGATCTTGAGCTTGCATTTGGCTGTTTGTGGGGACTGGTTGGAGCAGAATGGACACCTCCAGATGATACACTGTGACCCCCTGGTGAGAGGTCCCTCCGTGCCCTTGCTCTGACCGGGGTAGATGGTGGTAAGGGTGACCTTGGGGAGACTGGAGGGTGAGGGGACAGTGCTGGAGATAGACTGACACCCTCGGTTATGGTTGTGTCTCGGTGGGAGTCTCGTAGGTGATCTCGAGGCGATTCTTGACTGCTACTAACTGTCGTGTTATTCGGATTCGTATTTTCATCGTATCCGCCCACACCTGAAAATTATATGAAAATATATATTATTTTTATTCTGATTATCTTTCTTACCTAAATTTTTGTAAAAACTAATTAATGATTCTTTGTATCACTTCATAACTTTTTGCTTGTAAAAGTTACTTAAAAAATTCAATATTCCTACCTTCACTATCCGATACAGGACGAGGCTTCTTCTTTTGCTTTGGCATACTATTAGCTGTTGCTGTTTGCTTGGCTCTTGCTGCTTTTAGTTTCTGTTCAAGATCTTTTAATCTCTGGGCAGACTGTTGGTAGGAGAGTTTGCGCTGCTTTCTAACTCCTTTTCTTGCCGAGGTCTCGTTTGCTAATCTCAGGGCAGCACTAGTTATTTTGCCCTGAATTTCATATTCAAGTTCCAAAGCAGCTACAGTCTCCTCCTAAAAAAGATATGAAGAAATATATATAATCTAATGACCTATAATATCTTGTCTCATTTATGGATAACTTTTATTTCATATCATAGAATTGTTCTTCAAAATATTATTTAAACTTATGAAACACTTGGTATTTAGAAAACATTCATTTTTCTTATACATGAAACAAAAAATATGGTAATATATAGCATACACTTATATTTGGTTTTATCTGGACATTACCTGTTTGTTAATAATCTTATTTATGAGATTTTCACTGAGTGTAAATGATGTGCCAACTCTTTTGCGTACAGTTGGTGGTGGTTGGCCAGGTGTTATAGGATATTCAGGAGGCAACTCCCCTGTCAATTCTCCTTCCCTTAAACATAGGAGTCTCAGTTCCTCTGTCTTTTCCTTCAGCTTTTCTTGAAGGGCATCACGACGTTCTTTCAAGGCACTGTGCATCTCCATCCTCGCCTGATGTAAACTCTCTGTACTTGCACTGTCCTCTGTAAAAGAAATATTAATATTAGCACATCCCACTCCAATGCTGATGACGTTTTGCATATCAAATAACTCCCTCATTTTCTTTTAAAATCCCTTGGATGATTTGTATAAAATACCTTTTCTTAGTTATAATAAATATAACAAAATCACTTCATTTAGACCAAAGAATGGAAGTAAGCGTTAATACTTTACATGGTGATTTGAATACTAGTCATTCATTACATTCTAAAGTAAAAGTTTTGAAGCTTCAATTACACAAAAATAATAATCTCCAATTAAATATGTATGAGATTAGTGACATACCTGCTAGAGAGTTGTTGACCAGTGATGAATGGGAGCCAGATCTTGATAGATTTGACGAGGAGGAATGGGTTGAGAGCGAAACGCAGCTGCGTGAAAGCTCAACTGCCAGTTCAGGAAATTCCCGAACCCCACTCACCTCATTCTGGAAAAGGGATATTATGTATAGTGATGTGCAGATGTACAGGATATAAATCATGAATTTCATAATATATTTAAATAGATTCTTGAGACTTTAAAAACTGGACAAGAATTGTATTTTAGTAAAGAATGGAAGTAAGCTTACTCTTGAGGTTTTGCAGTCAAGGTAGAACTGATGCTGTGCGATCGCCATCGACCAGATTGCTTTGCAGAGCGCCTGAGTCTCTGCGAACCAAACGTAAACACTAACGTTCCCAGGTCCAAATGTTCTTCTTGACACAGATACTCTGTAATGGAAGTAAGATTAAAGAATTTCCTCTTTGTTGAGTGCTGCTCATTGGTAATTTTTGTGTTCTAGAGCACACTAACCCTATAACCTCTATTTCAGATGTAAAAGAGAAAAAAAAAAATACATACTATAGGTATAATGATATATGATCAATGAGACACTGAACTCCATGCTAGTTACCCCATGTCTCCAAACTTCACTCTTATCTCCATGCCCTCTACACTGTAAGGGAAATAAGCCAAAGCTCTTAACTAAAGGATGGAACTTACTGTGTGGTTGCCTCAGTGATGGCTGCTAGCAGGTCATCGTGGTTGTCCCTGGAGTCTTCGATGGCATCCTCGTACAGGTTAAAGGAGCTCAGGGTGTGCACCACTCTAAACCAAACAAGACATCATGCATCACACTGTCATGCCAACAACAAGGCCACACATACTAACTCACCCACACCTGGCAAGTGATGCTAGGGTGGGCTGTTAGCTAGAAACTCCACTCCATCATAGTGGATTTAAGGTGACATAATAATTTTAGAACAAGCTGCAGCTGATTTACAACAGTTAAGGTCAGCTTGTATAAACCAATAATATAAATGTTTATACAGCCAAAATATTAATGCTAAAGCTTCTGTTATAACATTCACATACAAGGCTAAAAAATTATGCTGCAAACTTAAATACTACTTATACTAAGGACAAAGGATTGGTTGGAAAATGCTTTTAAGATTATTTTAAAATTTCAAAGGCATTTTTTCTCTAGCCATTTCATAATATGTGCATTAAATTACTGACTATATGAATATCAATATACATTATGTACATTAAGTTAGGGGATCTCCAGAAAGTGACTAATAATGTTGATATCATTACTATATTGATCAACACCTATCAGATTAAAATTGTTATATTTTACTTACATAAGGAAAATAAAAGCTAATCCTCTAATATCAAATAATGAGTCCCTAATTTGGTAAGCTATTATGATTAGTATTATTAGAATTTGGTGTAAGCAGGAGACAAGTGCATATAAAATGTATATTACAAATTATATGTATATATTGAGATTTTCAGCACTTTTTATTAAAAGTCCAAATACCAAAACAAGATCCACAGATTCCTCTTTCCATATACAGAACCATATATGAGGGAGAGTTGCAGGAACTAGGGGGGTTATTTGTTACTTCCTGTCAACAGATTGTTGCTTTTTAATGACTACCCACAATACAAACACACTTGTTTTCACTTGAACTCATGTGTAATTCCAAAGCTATTTTTAAGATTTAACTGTGTATACTGTGGGTTTTCATTGACTGTATCTTTTAACCATTCAGAATTTTCAATATTCCCAAAGTTAACTACAGCCAGGGAGGGAAGGGCACAGTAGCTGCCTAGTAAGCTGGCCAGCACACATACAAGCAGCAATTGTCCTGCAGTACACTGGACAAACCCAGGCTGCCAACAGCCTCGCAAAGCAGCACATAGGATCTTTTAAGTAAAGGAAATAGCAAAGTATATTGTTGGAAATTTGTTAGTAGATCATGGCAACTAATACAAACCATCTTGCCAGAACTACCTATATTCTAAGTGGTTTCTAGTCCTGGAAGAGCCTTTGCTATGATTGTCTTACCTCTTTGGATCATGTACTTCTATTGAGAACTTTCTCTCCCGAAAGTAGAGGTTCTCAAGCTGTTTCCACAGAAAGACACGTCGAGGTTTTCTCTTGTCGAGGTAGTCGTACTGAGCAATGCCACGGTAGCTGATACCAAGATACCAAGGTAAGTTGGACCTATCCCTCACCTCGTAGTAATGCACGCCATACGTGGGTACCCGCTCTACCACACTCATATACCTGGAAATAAGGATTTGGTTTACTCTTCATGTCTTGGTTTATATAGAAATTGTAGGAAATCAATTATTTCATTAATCATTCAAATATAAAACATTTAGTTTGGAAGGGATGTAAAGTGAGAGAAACCTAAACTCTCAATACCATATTTGAAAAATACCACCAACTCTTATATCACACTCATTTCTTACAGATACAAATGATTGTGAGTGAATATAACAACCCGTGCATTTTGTCACTAAATGAGCATGCAAATGTGGGAGACAAAGTGAGGTCACCTTTAACCTCTACGGACACCGACACATTATACCGCATAAAAACCGGTTGAATAGTTCTAAAATTCTTACGAAACGATACCTATGACTCAACCCACCTCTCCATAAACAAGCCAGATTCTTGATTAAGCACAATAGTTATCAGTAAAAACAAGACTAATACATATTAGCTACTTTCTTATGATCTCGAGTCATGAATACTATAAAGTTAAATATCTAAGAGTAATCGTCACGCCAGAGGAATGCCTGGCAGCTCATTTGCTAATAGAGCATCAAAGTCTCCTGTCCCTTCTGGCCGCCCCTTCCCCGTCACGCCGCGATGACTCTCAACCCTCGGTCCTCTCGCGATCCATTCGGGCCAGCGCTTTGGTTACGGGGGTCGCGGATACCATCAGTGCAAGACAAACGGCATTCTTTAAAGCCATGAGATCCATCTCCATGGTAACCTGACTGCCCACGTTTGTACATAACCTGACCCCAAGGATGTCCGGCTATACGCCCAAAAATACGGCGGTCACGATTCTGCCAGCCGCGATACCGTTGCCAGGTTAGTCTGGAGAGTCGTTGATATTCCCTGTGGGTGTAAGGACCCCTACCTCAGGCCCATCACGACCACGACACTGATGCCACTGACGGCTGACCAGGCTGGCCAAGGTCAGCTCCGCCCGTCCGCCCGCGCCCCTCTCAACAAAGACGAGGCTCTGGTCGCCTCCCACGCAAGATGCTGCGACGCAACACTACTCTTGCCTGCGAATCAGCAACAGCCTCTCGAACGCTACGACTACACGAGCCTCTCCAGTGCGACGGTTATGGGATTGGCTACAATGGCTCAAGTATTCAATACAATGCGGAGACTGAAACATCACTGGCTTTCTGGTGTTATTCAAATTGAGTATTATATTGATTAGTGATACTGAACGACAAAGAAAACTTGTAATTATGTTACACTGAATAATGTGCTAGATTTAACCGGAAAAAGAATACAACTGCAAGGAACTGCAACAATTCATGGAAGTCCAAAGATAGTAATGTACACAAGTATGCACGCACGCACGCACACACACAAAACATATACTTACTGTAAGATAGCGTGGCCGCGAGTGTGTCCAATTAGTTGCTTGTGTTCCTCAGCTACCCGTTCCTCACTGCAATAGAAGAAAAAAATCATCAGAAATATATCAAAACAACATGGGCGTGAGGAGGCTTATAAGGGAATCTCCTTGCAAGAAACCTACTGCGACCTAAAACCGAAACGGCGGAGGTAGACGGACGACCTGCGCTGTATGTTAGGTCATTAGGTAAACGAATAACCAAGCAAAAAAATCAATTCCTATTCCTATCCTGACATTCGTAAATTATTTACGTATCATGTACACAGAGAGTGCTCCAAACGCGGTAAAGTAAATGTAAAAATATTCGGTTCAGAATGAAAACTGTAGTTCCACAGACCATACATGCGTCACAAAACCTCTAGTCCCCACCCTGCTCCCAACGTCGTTCCCGTCATAAGAAATCAAACAAACTTTTTATATTGTAATACGGGTGTCCTCATGCATTTTCATACAGACCATAACGGCAAATACAAACCTGGTTTAAAATATTTCCGTTGTAAAAAATAAAATATATTACCATATATTCCAAGCTGGAATGCCGAGTGTGGGTTGCCACAGCTGGGCTCAAGGGTGGACAGGTACTAATGAGGTCTCTCTGCCAACAGGGGGAAGGGGAGGGAAGGGGGACACCCTCCACTCAAAACATAATCACACTTTAAACGTGTACACACGAGGGAAACAGCGACACAACGGCCCGCGTCGCTCTCCACACAATGGCTTACACATAGAATTACACATTGTGTGTGTGTGTGTGTGTGTGTGTGTGTGTGTGTGTGTGTGTGTGTGTGTGTGTGTGTGTGTGTGTGTGTGTGTGTGTGTGTGTGTGTGTGCGCGCGCGCGCGTATTTATTTGTTTTAATATTTGTATATGTTTCCATTTGTGCATGTAAGCGCGATTACTGCATACTCCAATAGTACAAGAAATAGTATTGATGTACTAAAACAAGTTACTGCATTCCTATGCTTCCCTAATGACTAGTGCCGTTAGCTCGACGCGGTTCAACTCCCGTGGGATTTTGTACCTTTAATGCATCTTGTGTCCATAACAGACCCCGCGCAACGTGCGATTCTCATGCAACCGCAACACCAGCTCTCTTCCACAAGTCATGTAATGTTCCAAGAGCCGAGCGCACTACCAGTGTCTTGGGTGGAGGCTCCGAGCCCCTTCCCCCAAGAGGTACTACAGTCACAAGATACAATGCATGCCGTTCACCCTCGCCCTTCTAAAAGGAGGGGAAGAAAAAGACCTTTTAAAAAGAGGGGAAGAAAAAGAACAGTTGTAATGTGTTATCACAAGCCGTAGCGATTCTATGAAAACGTGGGACTTTGTAACGACGGCTTTGCTTCCTAACAGGAGGGTAATTGTGATAGCGATAGGTAAGAGGCTAAGAGAGGACAGGCTCCAAAAGAAATCACACAAATAGTATACATGGCGCGATAAGGGTACATTCAACACTCCTTTCTGCGTTATACTAAGTATGTTCTTTCGTATAAAATTAAGTGTGATTTTTTGTAACGCTTTTTACCATATAACCTTTTTTCTAATGCTCGGAGAGCTCTTGCCTCTGTCTGGGCCCGAAAGAATGCATCTTACCAACCAAACCAAGTTTCGGTCACACACACACACACACACACACACACACACACACACACACACACACACACACACACACACACACCGAAAAAAACATCGCAATTCAATTACCGCCAACTCCTGTGGCGGCTCCACAAAAGCGGGGTACTTAGTCCGAGCAAGCATCTGATCTTTGTGGTCATTAAGACAAATTGGACGGAGAGAATGTCGAAAACTTTTTTTTTCTTTAGTGAGGTGGCCATTACGTGGACAAACCACCCCTCGACGCTGCCGGTTCGCCAAGCGACCGTCGCGCCACGAGAACAATTGCGGTGAGCGCGTCCTCGTGTTGACGTTCCAAACTCCCCTCACGCGTGCAAAAAAATCTAATGTGGAGGTGCTTCTGGGAACAATGCAGTTGAAATCTGCCGTAAATCTTGTCATATACAAGCGAAAGGGTAACCACGTTTCGGTCACACATCAAAAGATGGCTTTGGGTACAGAGAGGCAAACGTTTTTTCCCTCGTTTTCTTTTTTTTCCCTTTCTTTAGGGGAAAGACCTTTTATCAGCATCCCTTTTTATTTTTATATTATCATTTTTTCTTTACCTCTAAATCCCAGGCAGGTTGTGGGCACATAGGGTACGAGAGGACATTAATAATATCTGATTTATAAAAAAAAAAAAAGTTTCCTTCCCATGGTGTCGTCTCCTCCCTCTCCCTCTCCCTCTCCCTCTCCCTCTCCCTCCCCCTCCCCCTCCCCCTCCCCCCTACCCCTCCTCATTTGGGCGCATGAAAATATTCAGCAGCTTAACGATCATGAAATTCAATATCAAATCCGCCTTCCCGCTGCGAGCCACGAATAACAGGAAGGGGCGGAGAGGAAGAGGGATAGAAGAGGAAGGATAAGGATCAGAATAGAGAGAGATAAAGAGAGTGGGAAGGAAAAGAAATAAGAGTATGAAACAGCTAAGGTTCAGAAGGGATATAATATATCACTGATAAAAATTGAAGAAAGATATACGATAAAGTCAGAAAGGAAAAACCAACAAGGGAAATAACTAGTTGGAAAGCAACCGAGAGGAGGGAGGAGAAAGAAAGAAGAGAAAGGTGGTGGGGCGATGGGAAAAGGGAAAGGTGAAAGCAGAGGTGGGATAATGTTTGGGCAAGAGAAGATAAGAAACAAGGCAGGTGACGATGGCTATCTCAAGTGGACCGAAGAATAAGGGTAGTGGCAGGGAGGAATTCATCCCGCAGATACGGCGATAAGGAAAGGAGGAGAGGAAGTGTGTATGTGGTGGTGGTGGTGGTGTGTTATTTTGTCAATATTGTGTGTGGGGGGGAGGGGGGTTCATATATAATAGCACAATGATGGTCTCGCATTTTCTTTGGGAAAATGCCCTTTTTGCCCGTGACTTGTTCCATGCGTGGTTCGCCTCAGAAATTAAAAACTGGTTCGCCTCAAGACTGGAGCTCGTAACTCGGACAGGGATGTTTGCTCTGCCGTCCCCTGCTCTATTTTCCTGCGGTTTACCCCAGGACTCCTCTTCATGGCCGTGCCCACCCCCTGCCCCGTCACCCCTACATTCATCAGGGCTAAAAATGTCCGTCCCGCACAAAGCCGACGCCAGCCAAAACCCCTAAAAATCCGTGAATTAGAGCTGGGTAAAATTACGCTGGCCGCTGTCCGCCGCTGCCCCGTCCGAGGGACTGCTTCCCACGCAATTTTCGGCTTAGTTTGACCACGCCAGCGCTCGCCGAGATGGGCCGACCACGCCCACGAATGAGCCCTCTCTCTGGCCATCCCGACTCCTACACACGCATGGATGCATAACTGTATAACACACAGAGCAGTTATCGTAACACCAGCAGTATGGCAATTTACAATGCAGCACCGACACTTTTTAAACCAGTAAAGAACAAAGACCATTGTAATCCACAAAGTCCAGCTTCTTTCCGAACATGCTAATCTAGGGGGGAAAGCTGCATTAATCCAACCTCAGCCTCAGACAATACAAATCCTAACATGAGGTTTCCCCCAATGGAAGTAGTAATAAAACCCGACCGATCTCCAACCTTATCTCCTAATCACCACATCATTAGCCATGACTATCACCTTCCCAAATGACCCCCGCACCCCTTCTGACCTCCCCCAACCCGAGCCCCAATCACGGCCTCACCCCTGCCCCAAACCTCGGCCGCTGAACGAGTTCTGGGTCCTCGACCAGACCCAAGCCCCGGATAAAGAGTTTCCCACGGTAAATGCGCGCGCACGCATGCAGAAACACACGGGGAGCGACGGATGAAAGGAACACGAAGGATGATTTAATATATAGCACACACACACACACACACACACACACACACACACACACACACACACACACACACACACACACACACACATACCAAGAAAAAAAGGAAGGAGGGAGGGAGGGAGGGAGGGAGGGAGGGAGGGAGGGAGGGAGAGAGAGAGAGAGAGAGAGAGAGAGAGAGAGAGAGAGAGAGAGAGAGAGAGAGAGAGAGAGAGAGAGAGAGAGAGAGAGAGAGAGCGTTTAATTTGAAACTGGCATCGAAAATAAAAGGTGAAAACTAAAGAACAATTAGTAAAAGGATCACCACCAGATGATAACAACAACGATAGGGTGGCGGGTAAAGCCTAAGTCCAAATTTAGCGGCGAGAGGAGCGAGAAAAAAGAGAAACAGAAAAAGAAAACATGCTAATCCGAGGCTATCGGCAGCGCAAAGGCTGGCGTCCCTCGCGACGTGCCCATAATGCCTCCTGCTTTATGACCCAAAAACCCTTTGTAGGAGGGAAATAAGCGTAGGCAAATAATATAAAAAGAGGAACATAAATAACTGATTATGTTTCCCCAGCATCATAAAGTGGCCCAAATGGTTCGTTTTGGGTTAGGTGAGTGTCCCACGTTAACACTATGGTAAACGTTGCATAATATAATAAAGGACATTCGGCATAACAATACTAGAGGAAAGAACGAGCGAGCGAGAGCAAACGGCCGCTTCGGGAAAAGAGAGAGAGAGAGAGAGAGAGACAAACGGGAGAGGGGGGGAGGCACAGCCAAGCCCAGGGTGACAGCCGTAAAGCACATGTATATTAATGTGTGTAGAACCGGTAGCCTGTACATATGTAAACGATAAAGCTGAACCTTCGCCTATTGTGAAGGGTTACACAGGCTTCCAGGGGAGGCGAGCACGTTGCAGATTGAACGAGACCAGAACCGCAGAACGAGTTCTTGTGAACAATGTGGCTTTCAGAGTTGAACCGTCTCCTCCGGAATGACATGCCGTTTGCTGTTTTACGTCCTGCTCCTCCGTCAAAATATCATAGTGAAAGTGCTCATTACAGACATTCAATAACTGAAAAATATTAATCAAATATTAACCATTAGCAATGAGCCATCAAATACATACCAATACTGCAGTGACGGGTGATCACGGATTACACTGGTGGGAAGCACTTGGGCCTTCTTCAGGTGCGAGTGTGTCGCCGTCTCACTGCAAGACAGAACAACGGCGCTCACTTACTGGACAAACGACCAAGCCATGCTCGTACATCTAGCTCTCTTACATCAGGTATAATCATTACATGCTGACCATGATTACTCTACATAAATCTAAAAGAAAATTTCATATTTTCTGTTATAGAATTCACTTCCACCATAACACGACCAAGTAGCCTCGTGACTAGGAATGTGTCGTGAATCGTGCGCCAACCTCAACTTTACACCGAGCACAACCTCAGGAGTGTCAACTTACTGGGTGAAGTCGCCGTACGTTGCCTGTAAAGCGAGAGCCGCTAGCCGGAATGCTGTGTCGCTCTCCAACTCAAGCTGACCCTGGAAAAATAAAAACATTATTAGTGAGAGCCAATGAGGATAAACTAAACTTCGCCCCCAACAAAATTAGAGATGTAAATATTATTCATTCCATCAAATCAAATAAAACACAAGTAACGGTGATAAACGTATCAATGTAACTGTTCAATCAATTATGCTCGTCCTTGGCCAATAACGCCAAGCGCCGCATTGAAGTCTCAGTGGGTACAACGCCCACCTGCCCTTCTCGTCCCCTTCTAAATCGCAGTTTACCCAAGTTCATTGCGGGGTCTATTCCCATCCAGCGTCCACAATCCGCACCTCTTCATCAACCGCCTTGCCGTCCACCCACGCAGTTTGTCCCCGCGTTTCCACCCCTCCACCCACGTGTAGGGTAACAATAAGCGCAAGACCCCGGTCGTTTGTCAGCGCTGTGCCGGCAAATCTGTACCGTTGGCCACATTTGTACCTCGTTAATACGCGTTGTTGAGGAGGCCGGGATTTGGTTCACCCTCCGCCTGGCCTCGCCGACAATTAATAATCCTCCGGTGCGAGGACAATGCCACTTGGTCCTCGGGGATTCCCAGGTGTGGCCTCAAGACGACGTTTATCTCGCCGACAGCGCTCTGGACTACGTGTGATCGTTGCCGCAGATCCATTTCCCACAAGGATGTGAACTGTGAAATCGAGGTTTCGGAAACTCGTGAAATGAGGGAATACATATAGGACATGTGGGTGTGAGGGAAGGAGGGAGAGTCCGGCACTAACTTCCCACAGGTTGTTCATGAGGGGTAATGAGAGCGTGTACCTGTTTCACCCTAACCATAACGCACTGCATTCCACACAGGTAATGGACCGTAACGATGTGCTCGCATTTACGAAAAAAATAATGATTCTTACATTCCAGATACATTTTCTGAACTTGTAATTTTTTTCGTCCACGGAGCTGTTTATTCTTGGTTTGAGACAAATGAGGGATCTTGCTCGAAGAGAAACTTTCCTTTTATCCTTCTCATATAGAACATTAAGTCTACCTCTAGAGCATGCGCCCTCGACGCTAGTTATTTGAGACTGAACCTTGTTCAAATATCAAACAGTTGCGTTCAACATGCAAACAAATGGTGCGGTAATTGCAAACATCTTGCAGCACTTTCATTCTCGACCATCGGTCTCAGCTGTATGCCCCTGTTATTCAATAAGCGCTGAGTAATCACCTTGTGTCTCCTTGTGTTAATGCATATACATAAATCACCCCCCCCCCCCCTTCCTCTCACTCTTTCAACTACCGTGATGTCTCAACCATGACAGTATTATGCAATATCAAAAACAACTATGTTGCGAAAGTGGATCACCAAGTGCAGGCCTGCATCTCCTACACATGGTGTGCATGGTAAGCTCCGCCGCGTACGTAGACATAACGCGGTGCCGCGCTCTTTCGTGATCATTAAGTTCCGAGTGTACATTGTGTGCGGGGGAGGGGGGGGGAGCATGACTCATGGCGGGGGCTACGTCCGGTGTGTCCCGGCGGCGCACGGGGCACTTCCACACCGCTGCTTGCTCCCCACTTTCCCTTCCTACTTGCTGTGGCCTACTTGCTGCCTCTCCTCGCTCTTATGCAACGCGATGTGTGTATAATTCCTGATAAATAAATCACATTTTGGTTACGTAAACAAAACACGAAACTAACACACAAACTCGTTTTAGTGTGAGACCGTTCAAAACCTCACTCCCACCCACCCACTACTATAAGGGGCGGGTAAATGTGGGCGGCATCGTATTTTCCCATGGTCGGTGGCCGCCGCGACCATCTCCACCTGTGCCGCGCGGTAAGCTGATCGGTTATGTCCACCCTCTATGACTACAAACTCCAACGTCTTCGGCCGGAGTTCAGAGTTGGAGAAATTGCTTGCTTGCTTGACGCTCAAATAAATGCCACTTCGCGTTGTAGCAAACTGAAAACTTGAGTTTTCATTACAGATTGCATGGTGAATCCCGCAAAGGAAACCACGCTTACGCATGGACACTCAAGGTATTGGTGGAATGCTGGTTTACGGGTGAGGGTCATCGCGGCCCCGTAAATGAAATTGCTTTGCGTGACTGGGCAACGGCTACGTAGCGTAAAAAAAGAAACTTCTAGCTTTGCCCGATTCCAAAAAAGGTAAGCTCTAAGCGTCATCTAAGCTGATTATTATCAGTCCCGGCAAAGGGGAGACAGGTGAGGGCAAGGGCTGGTGTCAGGTGGGAGCGGGAGTAACGACACCCGGGGTTCTCACCCGCTGCAGCTCCAGGTTTAACGCCCAATGGAGGTAACTTCCGCCAGCGCCGTGACGGCTGGCGCCCGTCCGCCCGCACTCCGCTACCGCAAATCACGCTAGCCTGGTATATATCACCGCCAACCGCCACTCGCTCGTCAGGACTCTTGAAATCTGACATGCCGTCACTACTTTCCGATCAGAGATACTACGCGACGGAAAGTTCTAATGTAACCGCTCTTCAATTATCATATTCAGGACCTAAAAAGAAAAGAACAAATGGCAGAATCGAGCCTTGCTCTACAGCACCCGTGGGCGTGGGTGTGGACTGCGTCAAGATTAAGGCGTCAGCGAAGAAGCGAGCGCGCTCGACACGAAACGACAGTCAGGAGGCGAAGCCACATGGGCTGGGCTGGCTAAAAGCATGGATGACCTAATGCTGGGCTCAGGGAAGGAGGAGGAGGAGAGCGGGGAGTGCTGAGGGAATGCTTTAGTTGTCTGTGTGGGATGACATGAATGAAACAGGAGGCAGTGCGTGCTGACACAGGAAGTATGTTTGTCGGTATGCATTTACGTACCACAACAACAACAAATCGTGAACGGAGAAAAAGGAGTCGCGAGTGATGCCATTATTCAAATGAAAAGTTTTGAATTAGTCTCGCTTTATCAGCTCTTCTAAACCCACGTTTTGAAACTAAGTATGGCACGATGGCAGAGAAATCCTTTCGCTCTACCATACATGCTTCGCACCCGAACCTTCTAAAAAGTAGGTGTGCTCCTTTGTTCACTATCATTCAAACACAGGCACACGCGTACAAACAGACAGAGAGAAAGAGAGAGAGAGAGAGAGAGAGAGAGAGAGAGAGAGAGAGAGAGAGAGAGAGAGAGAGAGAGAGAGAGAGAGAGAGAGAGAGAGAGAGGCGGGAGGAAGAGGAAGAGGGAGAGAGGGGGCGGGGGGAAAGAGGAAGAGGGAGAGAGGGGGCGGGGGGAAAGAGGAAGAGGGAGAGAGGGGGCGGGGGGAAAGAGGAAGAGGGAGAGAGGGGGCGGGGGGAAAGAGGAAGAGGGAGAGAGGGGGCGGGGGGAAAGAGGAAGAGGGAGAGTGATGGGGGGTCGTGCAATATCCTTACGTCTGGATGTTGATATAACACAAAGCCCTATACCTACTGCCATAGGGACAAGCCACTTTAAAACCAAACGTCAATTCTTCCCTTACAGGCTAAACCCAATGTACATAATCCTTTTACTTAACCTGGCGCTTTATATAGAGCAACTGGATATCTATTAAATGTACGTTCCTTCTTATTCGTCTAAATAACGATGAACACGTTGACAAAAGGCCTGAGCAGCGAGGCATGTCCTCAAGTGTATACAAATCAGGTAGCGCTGGAGCGGCGGGGCGCAGGCCAAAACAAATACCCAGATGAAGCAGAGAGGGAAGCAAGGGAGACGCTGGCTACTGAAGGGGATGGTAGAGGTAGGTGGGGGGGTGCATAAAGAAAAAAAGGATAAATGAGACCCTAATATGAAGTTGTTAAAGGTGGTGACCGCACGTAGATGACAAGGAAAGAGGAGTAAATCAAGGAAGGAGATTAACGAAATGGACATGGAACGGGAGACGAGTAAACAGGTATCAAGGCCAAGAGCGCCGCGTCACGGGCTGACTCAGGCAACAGACCTTGCCGGAAGTATGGTCATCCCAGACCCTAAGAGGAGCTCCTCTGCCTTACCCTGTGCATGGCTCATCCTCAGCCGAGTAATTACCAATTACCGCTAATGGAGGCTTACACGAGAGGCTGCCCAACAAACAAAGCTTCCTTGAACGCTTGGCCTTGCGGGAGGAAGATCATTTTTTGCGGTGTAGATTCCGCGACGAGGCAGGTAGGCACAAGGAACATGTTCATTGTCCTCAGCTGCCTCTCCGCCAGGTGGTCATAAGCGAGGCCGTGGACCTGCTAACCATGCAACGCCCGCACGATCGCATATCAATGCATTTCGATGTACGACAATTAACAGGGAGAGGGCGGTGCATACTTACGTGCGAGCAAACCGGTGTCGTGGCCAGCCCGTCAAATTCAGTATCGTCTCTTCTATTCAGTGTACTTCATAACCCTTCCGTCCGAAGGGATGACATGACATTTTCCTCCTCGCATGCGCACAACAAAAGCGAGCCTATGAACCTCTAACCATGAACCAGCAAAACCTGCACGTAAGACGGTTGCCCGACACGGGCAGCCGCCTTACGTGCCATGCAAGATAGAGAAGTGCGTTGCCATGAGCCGCGTCTCGAGGATTCTCACATCAACACTGCTGGGCTACAATGCATGAACTCTCCTACATAGTTGAAGAATTATCTTAATAGCATGAATAATAGTATTTCCAAAGCTAGATCTCAACTACAAACTCATAAGTCTACAGCCTATGCAATGCTCTCGCCTCGAGTGAGCTCAAGGCGCCTTGGCCACATACATCCGCCTTGCCAACGTCACTGCGAGGTAAGTCCCCGAACTGCCAACAGCTTATCACATCGTCCAAGGGGTTTCACGCCGGAGGTTATTTATGCGTGGCCTCACACCAAATGCCAAGCACAACAACCTAAACAGGGACATGTCAGCCTCCCTCACCCCTTCGGGGGCGTCCGTTCAGAACCAACGCCACGAAGCTTTTTCTCATTGTGTGCGGATGTTTAGACATTTTCGGAATCCTCCAGGTGTGTACAATTGTCCAGGTGTCAAGAACCGCGTCATCAGGCTCCCAACTTTCCCGGCAAGAATCCACGGTACATTCGACGCGCGCAGGTCGCAAGAAAATGCTGTACCAACGCTTGCCGGGGGATCGGATCGACTACACGGGCGATAATCCCATACTTCCAAGGCGAGTCGTCAGACCAACAATTGAACGGGTTTATCGCGGCGTGAAGTGTCCCACGGAATTGCCTTCAGAATTCCAGTTCGCTCGCTACCGCCGTCCTGCCTTTTTATGGCCCTTGTCCACCCCCCCCCCCACTCCTTCCTCACACACAAGGCCTTACGAACAGATAACAGTCTCCGGTAGAAAACCTTCCATTCTAGTACACCCGAATAACTGTGCGCGTGCGCACACGCACGCACTCACACACATGCACAAACACAAACTCTCTCTCTCTCTCTCTCTCTCTCATATATATATATATATATATATATATATATATATATATATATATATATATTTACACATACATACATACATACATACATACATATACATATATATCACTAAAAAGAAAATCTTGTCTAAAAACTCCATTAGTTACATTTATCTGCAGATGTGGGCGTCGATCAGTGGCATAAACCCCTTTCAGATTAAAAAAAAAACTACCCGTTTGTCCCCGCACTAGATATCCTTTATTTAGTGTTCTTTATAGTGCGCGGGCCCTTCCCTTCTCACGGAATGAACCCCCGAAATTCCCCCTGGTAACACCACCAACCCCCAACCCCCTCCCCCCTCCCCCTCCCCCCTCTCACATGAATGCCCAAGCGCTGGATCCTAATCACGTCTTTCTATGGGTGTTATCGCACAACCCAATCTCTTTGGGGCCGTTCTCCTTCGGGCTGGAAATAACTCACTCTCTAATTGAAATCACGTACGAGCGGAACGGGATAACTGCACGATCCAGACACACGCTCAGACACAGGTACAGACACAGATAGGCACAGACAGACACACACACAAGCGCGCGTTCGCGTGCCCATGTGTCTAACT
>NW_028234408.1:25141340-25158840 GCF_977035675.1 Penaeus japonicus
ATCCCCTTTCAAAGCCCACCAACTTTTGTGCGGCGACAGAAAAATGAATCCTCCGAGACATTAAATTATTTTCTCCGGTGAACAAACCTGCTCGCTGGCATTCCTGTCTTGACCCCACTCGCTTTCTTCATGCTTAGAGAGAGAGGGAGGGGGGGAGAGAGAGAGAGAGAGAGAGAGAGAGAGAGAGAGAGAGAGAGAGAGAGAGAGAGAGAGAGAGAGAGAGAGAGAGAGAGAGAGAGAGAGAGAGAGAGAGAGAGAGAGAGAGAGAGAGAGAGAGAGAGAGAGAGAGGGGGGGGGGGGGTAAGAGATTGAGAGAAAGGCGGCCACTATATGCCTGGGCAAATCGCACAAAATCTTTTCTCTTTCCTAGCAAAACTTCGCAGTCACGGACCTCCGTTTTCTCCCTCACTCATCACCATAATCGAGTCCATGATCGTGACTCAGCCAATTCTTTTTCTCAGCCCGGAATTCTCGAAAGTTTCCCCGATCGCCTGCAGTTTTCTCCACCGCCCAAAGGTGATATCGCATGTCCTGCATACGATAAGATTAGCTATTCGTTGGCTGAGCCTTGACACACGAACCCCGCCTTGTTGTGGCGTCTCCGGTGGTCACCCGCATAGCCCACCCACCCACAACCACCATCTATCCACCCGCCTCACCCGCAGCTCGGAGACTGCAAGCCACTCACCTACACGTGTGTATGCATAATCCTACCGGGAGGTGCGTCACTATCACGATTAAATGAATCCGTCATCGCAGGGAGCTCCCTACAGCACATCCTCGCTCGTGAATGTGTCAGGGCGCTCATCCCGCCGAGCCTCCGGAGCTCACACCCGTCACCGTCCTCACCTTCGCAATCCTCTCGGCCCGACATCCGTCCACCAGCTCTGCGCTCGTGCCGCGACCTCTTTGACATAACTGGGAATGAAAGTTTATCTGAGGCCGTTTAAAGTGGTCACACCGCCCCCCTTTCCCCTTTCCGCCCTTCCTTCCAGCCTCCCCCTCCCGTTCCCTTCTTTACGGAACAAGTCTTTGCGACAGTTGCTGGCCATCAATCATCACCTTCATCCACTCGAGTAAAGAAGCCTATTATCGGCTGCGATCCAACCACTCAGCACTCATAATCGCCTCAGCACTCAACACTCGCCTCCTCTAAAAAGCGAAAATGGGTAAAATACACAAAACCCTCTAGAGAGCAGTTACATGGGAAAGCGAGTGGACGGAACAAGAGGAAAGGGAGGCCGGGAAGCGTTCAACACAGCTGTCCCTAAACCTCCTCGAAGGTGAGTGGAGGTGTAAGTATGAACCCTTCGCGACAATCATTTCTCTCACGCAAGCCATATATATGCTTGATCTGAAGGGAAAAATCGCGGTCAGTGAACAAGAAGGGAGCCAACCGGAATCAACGGGGAAAGTGTTGCAGTGAGATAAGCATCCTAAAGGAAATCTCGGTGAAGGATTGTGATTGTGGACAGGGTCTCGATGCGACCCTTTACTGCATGCATGACCGTGTACGGCTAAAAGTCCATGCTGTACAGATTTCGATGCCAACTAACAGCACCACAGAAAGCCTTACAGAGACACTTCGTGGCCAGCTTTTTCATAAGAGCTCTTTCGGAGTCTGGTTACACGGCAAACAGTCTTTCGGAGTCCGTTGACACGAATGTTCCTCGATGTATTTGACCGACACTCCAATTTTTCAAGTGACATCACCACTGTAAATAAACATATGGCCAGGTCACCTTTTCTTCCCGATGAAGAGTTCTTATTTAGAATGAAGTTCCCTAATGCTTAATTCATCAACTCACCGCCTCAACAAATCATCTTCATCTACTACATTAATTCACCAAAACTTCACATCAGCAACTGACCGCTGAATAGAAAAGATTAATTACCGAGGATTTGTATCCCAGATGGGGCCGGGGGGGAGGGGTTAAGACATACTAAAGCCTCAGTTAGGGGGGGGGGTAAAGGTGAGTGGACGAGCTCGGATAAAGTTGGTAAGCAAAGTCTCGTCTCATCTCATTCGCCGAAACAAAGGTTGCGGGGCAATGATCTGCATCACAAGACAGATGTTAATCAGTAAAGCTAAGTCACCCTTTAACATTATAGTATTAACAACAAACACCACTAGTGTGCTTCCTTATAACATTTAAACCTATCTGAGGCCAATTCACCTAGTTGCGCCTTCATCGTCTCATGTCGCCATATGAGGAAGAAAAATGTTGTCTGACCGAGTGCACTGAGCATGTAGCTAAAGAAAGCGCTTCTTCACTCGTGGCAGAACGGGTACCGAGTGGTTCCAGGCGGGTTGTGCAGACGTGCGGGCGGCCTACGACGTGTGGGCAGCGTTGCTATGTTAAGCAGCTCAGGAAGGTGGGCGGCCAGGTGGGCAGGCCGAATGGGAATTACGCCTAGCAAAATGAGAGAGAAAGAGTGCGGGATAGAAAGACGCTGTTTTAGTGCTCTGCGTCACCACACGTCTCGTAACTTAACGTCCTCGCACCGCCCGCTAACCGCAGCTGCCGCCTAACGCCAGGTGATAATTACAACAGCGCTATCCCGTGAAGGTACGCTGGCGAATCACATGCCAGTAATTACTGACCAATATAGTGTTCGGCGTGGTATATGTTCCCTAAAACATTAACGCTGTAGTCGCCGCGTCAGTATGTGTTACATTCCTCGACATCCTAGCCACACACTCCGCCCGTACGAAACATCTGCCGCCACGCTTAATATCGTTTCGGCACAATATCATATTCTGCTCACGTTCCGCTGGACCCTCCGATGCGCTCTCGGGTATGAAAATATTATAAAAATCAACGATATGATTACTCGTCCCTTTTATAAATGTCAGAGCTTTATCGACCGTCATTGGGTGTACAATATAAACATATTCGTCAGCGTCCCTGCTGACACTGGGACGGTAAGGACCCCGCGCCGCGCCCCCTTCCTCTTCTCCCCTCCCGCTGTCCTTATCCCCTGGTTCTCCCCCTCCCGTTCCCTCCCCTCCCGTGGGCACTACCTGGTTGCCCTCACGCTTTGAATCACCTTATTCCATTCACAGATTATTTTGCTGGGCGTAAAAATGCGCCCCGAATGCTGCGACATTAGGGGGAGGGGAGAGGGACGGGATGGGGGGAAGTAAAAAGGGGAGGGAGGGGAGGATGGAAGGAGGAGGGGGAGTATCCTCACACCATCCGTCATTCCTACATTACCTATTCAAAGGATATGTCCTGGGGACACGGGGGACAAGCGGAGAGGAAGAGGAAAGAGGGAGAAGGAGACGGAGGTGGTCGGAGAGAGGAAGAGGAAGAGAGAAGGGGGAAAGGGGGAAAGGGGGATGGCAGGGCTGGGTGTACCCTACCACCCCTCTTCCCCCTCCCCCCAACGATACGAAGGCCGCCGGTGCTTTATAAGAAAGAGAAATGAAAAAAAAGAGAAACATAATGACTCGTATGATTTATGAGTAAATGAATCTGAATAGGAGTATGAAAATGCTCATGCTAGGCGGGGCTTTTTGTGGATCCTTTGTGCCAGTGGAATTTCGAACTCGGCATCTCTTAATAATCATTTAAATCTATCTGGGTTGTCGAATCACATTAATAAGGTTCAAACATAATTCATTAACAATTATATATGATTATAAAGTCTCAAGTGACTTTCTGGCATTTCTTTCCATTCTAGAGCTTATGAAGTCACTCTCCTATTCGTTATCCATCCGTTAGTGCACATATCCCTGTTAACATTAGGCATTAGTGCTATTCGTAATATACCCATAAACATTATTACCGTGGCAACTTTTACGACCATCACCTATGGGTTTTAGTTCACTCCCCCGTCGTGCACAATATTTCCCTTGACTCCATCCTTTAAAGAAATGATACAAGCTGGCATAACCCTTAATTTGGTGTGTGTCCTGTGTCATGCAAATCTCAGTCCCCTGTAAGTGACTGTAGGACCCCCGTCAAGCCCGGACCAGAGCCGAGGTTAACGAGCATTCTCATTCAAATAATGTTTTATCGCCGTTTTGGTAATTGTTTGGAAACATTAGCATATGAGAGAAGTGGGCAAGCAGTCGGCGTTGACGTCGACGAGGCTACAATGTCTGCCAGCCTCAACCCCTACCGGCCGCTCTGTTCCCTTCCAGGCCTACGGCGAGATGATTGTGCTATTGTGCCTTCATAACAGGGAGGTTGTTGCAAGTAACCCTCTAAGTAAGGTGAATATGACATTGAATTCGGTGACTTTTGGAGGTTGAAGAAACGTACACAGACCAAGTACTTCAAAATAGGGGTCGGTTACGAAAGAATATCTTGAAAAATGCAAAAATAAATCCAAGTATAAAAAAAGATAAAAAAAACATGCCTTACGAGGCGTAAACGCGTTTTGGCGTGTTACCAATCACTCGCCAGATTATCGGTAAGTAGTAACTCACCAATATTCTGGCGCCGACGTCAGCGTTACATAGGAAGGACGTCTTGATTGATACCCAAATGACTTTTTAATGAGGTTGTCAAAGCGGCCGTTGCCTCCCCCTCCCCCCCCCCTCCCCAAAGAATGACGAAGAGGGCTCCTCGCTTCGCGTAGGGAGGGAGGGGGGCGACCTAACTTAATACTCGATGTTGACTCCGTTCTCGTCTGACCCCCCCCCCCTCCCCAACCCACTCATGCACCAGTAACGACCACAGTAACTGCTGAATTATTCATCAGTGATTCATCTGTGGCAATAACCAGCCCTCCGGCCTCCCCCATCCCCCCTAACCCCCACCCCTGTTATCCTTCAGTCGTAATGATCGGCAGAAAACCCCCTTGACGTTTAATTGGTCACGTGATAACCTGTGGCTAATCCTTAATTGGACACAATTTAAAAAGAGGACTTTAGAACCACAAAATTCAGCCGCAACGCACTAACCGCCTCTGCCTTAATTAAGCCTCACTAAACCCACGAATTTTCCCTCGCGATAAAAAAATGTTTTTTGAAGATCGAAAGAGTTAACGAACACGAGAAGAATGGATAACGAAATCTTACAATGGACAGGAGGAAGAAGAGATGAAGGCGGATACGACAGTTTTGGAATCCGAGTGGGTTTAGGCAACGGGGAAAAAGCCTGCAAATACGTAGGAGGAACTAGGCTGACGGAGAGTGAAACCGGGTAAACAGAAATGTAGGGTGGGGTGGGGGGTGACGACGGCAAAAATTATGAAAGATGACGGTGTTTATACAAAGCAAAAGAAATAAATTAAAAGGGAAAGCAAGAAAACGTCGAACATAGTTCCCGGAAGGCTGTCGTATCCCTCCAGCACGCCCATGCCCCCTGCAGCGCCAAACTGTATCCCGGCGATCATCATCTGGGCCGCCCGCCCCCGCCCCCCGCTGCTCCACACAGGGCAAGGGATCGCAAAAACTGAGTAGGCCTCCGAGGGCCATCGACCCCCTGCACACTTCATTACGCCTAAAATCCTCTTATATGCAAATTCCGGGTTATGAGAGAGAGAGAGAAAGAGGGCCCGGTACATCGCCTCCGGCTCTGTTCCTGTTTGGCAGGACGCCATTCACTCCTCCCATTCTACTGCCTCTCCTATTGCTTTCTGCCTATTCCTCTCCCTCGAGGAGGAGGAGGAAGGAACAGAATATGGAGGGGGGATAGAGAGTAGGAAGAATGCCCACAATAAAAAATCGGTCAGCAAGCACAGTCACAAATCGGCTACTGCGTTTACAAGTGGAGTGTACACACAATGTGGACAAAAGGAATCAAGTAAGACCCCTTAAAAAATCACACCCATAATTCCCATTCCGACAGCCATTACAGCTCTCCTCCTCCCTTCCGCTCCGCCAAACGCCTCTAACGGCGCCTTCAGCAATAAGTCTCCCTTCCCCTCCCCACGCCACCTCTTCCCTCCCCACCCCGTACATACGGCATACCTCCCACCACGATCTTAAAAGCAGTGTGGGTGAATGGCAAGCACATCAAAAGGGAAAACGGAGCCCCCTCCATAACTTCACTTTCCCTTCAGAGATAATGTTGTAAAGTATTTGTCGTCTATTACCCAAAGGGCGTAATGGGCAGCCATTAGCGGCCGCCGCGCCTACATGCCATCTGCAGGAAGGCTGGCAGCTTCTGTGAGCAATGAAGTTATGACGGCCAAGTGGATACCGCAAATATTGTTATGAGCATCGTAACTTACTTCTGCCTGACCAACCTGCCGCGCCTCCCCCCGAGCCATCGCAAGCAATTGTCGCTCTAGTTGAGGGCTGCGCGAGGAGTGATAATGGCCCACGCTAGGCCTACGCGGGGCACGGGTATGCCCAACGTCGCTCTCAGGGGAGGTTCCCGCCATCCCGGCAATCCTTCAGTGACCGGGAGAGTAATAGCCGTCCGAACGCATTTTTTAACAAGCAGCATCTGGTGCGTATTGACCGCTGTCGTGACCACAAACACATCAACAAGTCGGGTGTGTGAAACGTTTATGAATATCATCTCTAGGAGGAACCGTTGGCATGGGCCTAGTAGCGTGATGGTCGTGTGGTGGATTTCCATTACTCTCCTCCAATAGAGGCCATATACCGAAACATCCATGTAGTAAATTAAATAATATAATACCGGTTCTTCATTCTCTTGCTGATCAAGAAATCATTTTTGCATATATTCCATTTATCTATGTATAATATATTTCATTTTCATCAAGTACATACTTTGTCAGTCTTTAAAATATATTCAAAATTAAACATTTAGATACTCTATATTCATTCACACATTATAATATATCTAAGGCATTTTACAATTTCATGTATCTTAAATTTCGTAGTGGCAAAAGTTCTCAATGACGAAATTTAATTTCGCATTGACATATAGTCCCGTATACCAGGGCGCGCGCTTGTATGGGCTCGTTGTGCAAGGATTCCGTGCCATGGCGGCCGGCAGCCCTTCCATTGTGGTCCCGGCAGCGCAAAAGCCGCATTGACAAAGGCCAAACTGCGCAAACCATCGAACTCTCCCGCCTATGCCGACCGCAAATTTCCGCGCATCAACAGCGTGACCATTCGGAGGGCGGACGGGCGGGCGAGCGGCGCGTCCTACGCGTATGGCAGAGGTAACAATACGGCCAGGTGACCGTCATTGCCACTCCAAACGTCACGTCTACCCGCTTGCACAATATAACGGAGCCTTGCGATTGCACAGTAATTGGTTATGTAGGGGAATGGCAGGCTGAACACCGGTGCATACTGTGCACCAATGATAGCGTAGTTAATTAGTAAATTATTTTTCTAGGATTATTCTCCTGAAAAGATATGTTTAATCTCGTAGAGGCTATGAACAATGCGCAACAAGGACGTTACTAAATTACAGAGCAGTGCAGACGGATGACACTCAGACGAATTTCTCTCCAACTGAGAGGCAGGGACTGCGAATGTCGCCCGCGTGACACGACCCTCTTCTCAGTCATCGCGGTTCCTTTCCTCACCGGAGCGGTAACGACCGAATCACGACTCGCTCAAGGAAAGGCTCGAGATACCGCTCCCCCCCCCCCCCCGTTTCTTTTCGTTCTCCCAGTGCCACATGGCCTAGCCCCGTGTGCCCCGTGTGCCCCGATGCCACGCACGCCCTTCTCTTCTTCCCCAACTTCCCCTCCTCCTCTGGGTCGAATGCCTCAGGCAGTGAGTGTATGTGGGGTGTGTGTGTGTGTGGGGGGGGGGGGTAAAGTCGCTGATGGAATACGAGATTCCACAGGTGATGCGCCTTGCCCGAGGCTGCTTCGGGACTTTCCTTCCCATCCGCACAAGAATGTCTGGCTCGTCATTGTGCGCTCTGTCATTACTACCCTTTAGTCCCCTGCTAAGCACCTCTCTCTCTTCCCTCCTTTCCTTACACTCTCCCTCTGGTAGGCCTCGGGGCTGCCAGACTCTTGCCCAAATAATTTAAGCTACGATAACACACACACACACACACACACACACACACACACACACACACACACACACACACACACACACACATATATATATATATATATATATATATATATATATATATATAGAGAGAGAGAGAGAGAGAGAGAGAGAGAGAGAGAGAGAGAAATATAAATACAAACAAACAACCCTCGCTCCACACACAGACCGTTCAATATCACTAAATAAAATAATTTTGGGTATGGGACTTTTTACGAGATGTTTCGATTTATAGCGAGGTATGCCTTTCCTGTAGCTTCGGATGTAACAAGTAACCCTTTTCTGCTTTAGTCTCAGATTATAAACTAACCAAAACCAGGTGCGAAAACGGCAGGTTCGCCACCACGCATTCGCCCTTTACCTGACGAGCGTGGGCTTTACAGCCGCTTGTGTCTTCGGCGCTTTTCTTTCGTAGGCTCTTCGCTAAAATTTTAGGCGTTTCCGGCGGCGAGAATTTTAGTGCCGCCCATTAAGCGGACAAGTGCGGAACCGTCTCGGGTGTCACCTCGACCGTTGTCTGAGGTGGCCAAGTGTTGACGCCTTGTCCATGGTGTGCGGTCTGCCCCTACCCCCCTCGCCCCACCCCTACCGCACCTACGCAGCCTCTACCTTTGTCTAGCACTATCTCTTCCTTCTTCAGTGTGCCACCTTGCTATTATCGGCCCTCCTTCCCGTCATAAACCTCGCCTGCCCCGTCCATCGGTGCTCTTACCTGCCGAAACCGCGAACGCACTCCTTACCTGCTCCCTCATTCCGTCTCCTCGACCGCACGAAATCCCTCGCATCGAATCATTGTAAATTAGAGCCACTCGCGCCTATTGGCCAACACACACACTCTAAGTTTCCAGCAAGTATAATGTAAGACACTGTACTCACGACACGTCACAGGAGAACCGAGAGAAATCCACTGCATATTTACCTGAGGACAATAAGAAAGTTATATTAGCTACGACTGTAAGAGACGAACTGAAGTAAAAACATTTTACAAATAATACAGCATACAAATGAGTGTTTAAATATTCATATATCGATATGCGAAGTACAAGCATCTTTGAATATATTCACATATATGGGCGAGAAAGCAAGACAAAGGGGAGGGAGGAGAGGAAAGAGAGGAATGATGGAGGGGACGGCAATGGGGAAGGGAGGGTGGGGAGAAAGAGAGGAGGGCGAGAGAAGGGGGAGGGGGAGGGGGAGGGGAGAGGGAGGGGGAGGGAGGTGGAGAGGGGGAGGGGGAGGGAGAGGGGGAGAAAGAGAGAGAGAGCAAGAGCGAGAGAATGAACAAACGAAGGTCCAACGGCGTTAGTAATCCGCTCGCGAAGTCAAATCCCGGCGTAGTAACTTAGCGAGAACATTCAAGTACTTATAAACAAGACAAGCTACCCAGTGCCAGTGAGCAATCGACGCACATACAAACCCGGCGAAAGAAAATCTCGGGAGGACGCGAATCCGCATTTTCAATGTATATGATACAATTACACTTTTTATCAGACGAATGGTATCATCGAGTTCGTCAGAAGCGGCCCTGACAGCTTGCATTTCCTATCCACCACGGACCTGTTGACAACCTGCAGACTTACACTTCAAGCAACTGTGTCCCTACTAAAAAAAAAAAAATACATATATAAAGAAATAAACAAAAATAAATATATAAGTATGTACACCCGCCGAATATGAAAAAAAAATCACTAGTCGCTGCAAACACCAGGGACTTGAGGGCTGCTCCTTTCCCCCTTCCTTCCTCCCTTCCTCCCTTCCTCCCTCCGTCCTCCCTTCCCCCTCCCTGTTCCCCTGACCTTCCCACGTCACCTGTCCATCAAACATTCGTCACAGATCAACCAAGATTTATGTAGCCGTCAAAACTACACATTGGTTGAGAAAGCACAGTGGGGTGTGCGTGTATGGGAAGGAGGGTGAGGATGGGAGGGTGCATTTCGATCATAAAACCTAGTACATAGGCCCAACCACATGCGTGCAAGCCCGCACGCTCACGTATAAAGGAATCACACGCACTTACATACATATATGCATACATACACATGTTCACATACACAGAGAGAGAGAGAGAGAGAGAGAGAGAGAGAGAGAGAGAGAGAGAGAGAGAGAGAGAGAGAGAGAGAGAGAGAGAGAGAGAGAGAGAGGGAGAGAGGAGAGGGAGAGGGAGAGGGAGAGGGAGAGGGAGAGGGAGAGGGAAAGGGAGAGGGAGAGGAGAAGGAGAGGAGAGGGAGAGGGAGGAGAGGGAGAGGAGAGAGGGAGAGGAGAGGGGAGAGAGAGAGAGAGAGAGAGAGAGAGAGAGAGAGAGAGAGAGAGAGAGAGAGAGAGAGAGAGAGAGAGAGAGAGAGAGAGAGAGAGAGAGAGAGAGAGAGAGGGAGAGGAGGAGAGAGAGAGAGAGAGAGAGAGAGAGAGAGAGAGAGAGAGAGAGAGGAGAGAGGAGAGAGGGAGAGGGAGAGGGAGGGGAGAGAGAGGGGGAGAGGGAGAGAGGAGGGAGGAGAGGGGAGGGAGGGAGGGAGGGAGAGGGAGAGGGAGAGAAGGAGAGAGGGAGAGGGAGAGGGAGAGAGGGAGAGAGAGGGAGAGAGGGAGAGAAGGAGACAGGGAGAGGGAGAGGGAGAGGGAGAGGGAGAGGGAGCATGTATGCATGCATCCAAACATATACACACATCCATAAATACTAAGCATTTTGGGAGGGAGAGAGGGGAAGAGGGGGGTTACGAACCTCCGTAAAGGAAACTTTGAAGCGGTGTTGTTAAATAAAAGCAGATGGACGACCGAAGCAGTCCCCAATCGCCGTTAACAATCCCCAGGTCAAATCCATATCCAGACTAAGGCGTTAAATCACAAACGAATCCTGTCGGCTGTTTTCCATCATGCTTATTAGCCCTGCTTATTTGAATAGGTATTTTTCACTGTAACGGAAACGAATCATTGGGAGGCTCGTAAATACTGCTTGCGTGGTCGTCAGGACACGTGAGCACAGGCACAAACAAGTAAAAAAAAAAAGATTTCTCCCTTGCGAGAAGGACGAAAGCACTCAACTTGCTATTGGTTCTCCAGGTGGTTGAACCGAGAGAACCACATCAAGAAAAATGGCCGATGAACGTGAGGTATGGCGGTCTCGAATGTGACTTCCTCCTCCGGCTAATTCTTACGACAGCAATGGATGTTTCCCCCTTGACCCCCCCCCTTCCCCCTCCAATCCACGTGACCCGCCACCGGTGAGTTTACTGCTATCCCTCCCCCCTCTCCGTTCATTTATTTCATTTCCAATTCCAATAAACCTGCCGGCAGTAAGACTAGATACCCAATATACAGTACGAGATGTATATGTCTTGTGTATCAAAATAGCATCCTCCAAAGTCCTTGCCGGCCTCTTTGCACAATCAATGGTGCGGCGGAAGGTTTATTCGTTGATGGCCTGTTGGGTCAAGGACAAAAATCCTTAATGGACTGGAAAGACTGGCAATGTGTGGACGGAATGAGCTGAACAAAAGCAGGGCAACAAAACAATTGAAACACAAGTCGAAACTGAAGTCAACGAGATGTTGATTAATGTGAAATACGGTTTACTAACGGAGTGTTGGGCGAAGTGGGTGGAGAGCTGGGACAAGGTGGGGCAAAGAGTGTGCCCGTGGGCGTGGCGGGTGGCCAGGCGAAGGGAAGCAGGCTACTGACGGATGAGGCGCACCTAACGGGCGCCCACGACACGAACTAATGGGTGGACTGCGCCCGCCACACCCACCCTCTTTCTTAATTATAAAATGTGTTTGTCATCACAAATAACTTTGTCTTTCCCCAATGATTCATTTTAAAAAGTTGGTTGGAGCTATTCGCATTCCAGCCCGTTTCGCTCCCCTTCGCTCGAGCGCCGTCGGGGCGTCAGGATAAGCCAAAGATGGATGCCGTTTGTGGCAGCTCTCATTACCCCCCGGGAGGCACGTGTTGACCAGAGGATCAGTCTCTTCAACGAGATAACGGACACTCCCGACGTGGACAAATGTGCCGCATGCTGCCCCTCTCCCCCTCCCTTCCCTCCACTGTCTTATCTCGGACACCCCATGCTGAGGTGCTGTCCCTCCCTTTTTCCCTCCACCGTTAGATTAACCTACTTATTCTCCGTAAAAATGCCCGACGAATATCTATCTCCACGGAGGCCTTCGAGGAGCTTCCCTCGCTTTCTGCTGATTCCCTCTTTCGATCGTTGTTTTTATCTAACTGATTATTCCTCTCTTATTTTCTCCTCTTACTCTTCCTTCCCTGGTCTATTCTGCCACTGAGTGCTAAATGACCAGTTAAGCGTTCATCAATACAGCACTTCCGGGCCACAAGCGCCGTAATCCGACGCTCTTTTACTGCACATCTGCGGGGAGGCTCTACAGTGTCGAGTCTACAGCCGGGGGTTAACACTTTAGGGGACGACGCATGAGCCTCCACCCCCACCCCCCACCTTCCCTACACACATACACCCGCACCTTTCTCACTTTATCCCCATCGGTATGTTACTGTGTCTATAAACTTCGTGAATGAACGCACCTCCGGGAGTTAAGCACTGGACGAGCCATAAACCTGCACTATTGAGGCACGAAGGAGCGGTGACCACAGGGGAGGCGGAGGGTTGGGGGGAGGGGTCATGCAGGGGCAGGCACGGGAAATGAAGGTAGTGTGGCCCCCCGCAGACATGTGTGGTTTTAAGGCAGACCCGGCGTACAACTGGTCGTGTTCAATGTCGTAAATACTGTACTGTGCCCGAGTCTTTGACCTCTCGTTTACAATACAGCGCCATCATTACACCATAAAAACACAACCGCTATAGACAAATCCGTGCTTATTATAAGAACTATTTCTTTGTTTTTTTCTGGCTGGACCAGGTTCTATAATTGTTTTCTTGAACATGCCATGTTATCAGCTTAAGCAATAAAACAAAAATTATGAACAGCTATAATACTATTCACCATTGGTAAAATTCATATCATAACTTTATAAAAAATGTGTGACTTTCACCTATAGCTAGCCTACACAATTAATGATGTGTCTTATTTTAAAATACACTTTCCTCGCGTTATTACTGTTAGAGGTGAGAGATCAAGAGCAGCGAGGACGGAAGGTAGGCGAAGGCGAGAAAAGAGAGGGGAGGGTGGGAGGGGAGAGGGGCATGCTCTGTAACACCATAACGATCAACTAAAGGAAAACGCCAATCAGCCATCAGTTACACATTGGCCACACTGAGATCACAGAGGCGGTGTAACATCCTCAGTTACGCCATGATTGATCACCTTCGTCTCTCGCGGCCGTTCTCCCGCGTGGCCGCCGTCAACACAACGGTGGTTCCCAGGCCGAACCGCCGGCCCTCTCGCTCTCACGCGACACTCTTCCAAGCGAACGTAACGACATTCTTGCTTCTCTAACGACAGAAAAAGAAAACTCTTCCTCCCTGCATATTCTTCCATTCTGCTCTGTTACGACGAGCGAATATTGACTTTTAGAATGGAATGTAAATCTTTTTACACCGTGACTGATAAACAGACGATCGCAAAGTACAGCAGACCTTAAACAGCCAATCTAAAGATGCAAAAAGTATAAAAGAAAATAAATCATATTCTCCGTACACAGTTATTCTGGACCGGACGAGAAGAGAAATAGTGACACCTGACTCCAGGCCACCATGTAGTACACGAAGAAGCTGGCCTTGTTTTGGAATGGTTTTGCCAAGTCCCGTTATGTCTCCTGACTTTGTCAGCGCAAATATCAAGACTGACTGGTGTCTGAAACTTTGTGCTTACAGATAAGAAAGGTCTATACCCTTTCCAGAACAAAGACCGGTATCATCAGTCACTACTGGACGCTTAACGCCTTTCAATTCGGTTAAGTGTGAGTCTTATAAAAAGAGGATTATCATCACCTAGGGGACACCTTGCCCCTCCGCCCCATCCTCATTTTCCTGGCGTCTGAAAAAATCATATACATTAAGGTGGAATGAATTCCCACATCTAAGCTAATGCCCCTGTACTACTGGGATTTGTTGTAAGACGAGAACTCAGGTCGAATATGGCAGGCGGACTTCTCTGGGTCGGCTTGAGTCCCATCATCAGCTCAATCATGACCTTCACGTCCCGCTGCCTGCCTCACTTGCACTCCGCCACCACCCTGCCATTTGCATACGACGTTGCACGTGCAACAGAGGCGAAGCAAAGGAAACTGGTCCTTCGGGCTCGGTGTGTTTAGATCAAGATACGCGTGAAGTCGGAATCATGGTGCCTCGGTTTAGTTGAGCCCCGCCTCCATCAGGTACCGACCTGCTGTCGCACTCCCTCACCTTGCACCTGATCACGCCCCACCTGCTTGCTGCATTTGCTTGCTGCCTTCCCCCCAAGCGCCCCGTGCGCTGGGAGGACATGGCTCGGCTCTCCCGCTCCGTTGGCCCCTCCGTGTGTAGGCCTGCCAGACGATGGGCGGAGGGAAACGAGCCAGCCTAACCGTGCACGTGTGAGTCAACTCGAGCGGAAAATTTGTCGCGAACAAAGGAGGGCCAAGAGCAACCCACGTTTTTTTGACATGATGCACACCGTCTCATCGCAACGTTGCACGACCACCGTAACGTAACAAACAATGGGGAGGGCCTTTGCTGGTGCACCGCCTTTACCTGTGTCGGGAGGAGCGACACAGGTAAAAACCCAGGTAGGGACACCCCAGCGCAGGGGACCGGCCCAACACAATGCATGTGTTAATGTGTTGTTACTCCATTATGGTGAGAGGTTGCCGATCCGCAAAAACTTACCAACGTGTCACAACAGTATACACAACATCAACCAAACTCACCAACACACTGCGCACCGTTCGCAACAAATACATGCATTCGCAAAGGTACATACTCGGGCGCGTTTTCCGAACAAAGGTATATTAACTTAAACAAGAGAGATCTTGGTTAGACCTCGGTTAGGCTAAGACTCGTGAATCAATGCCTCGGGAACGAAAGTAAGAGCAAAGGAGACTGACGGTGAAGTTGAAGGCTGAGGTGAGAACAAAGATGGATACACTTAAAAAGACAAGGATGAGGATAAGGTCAGGGGTTTTTGCTGGTCAGATGAAATGAAGGACATTACACCCCCCCCCACACACACACACCGTCATTCTATTTCGATAAACAACATCGAATAAGCACACAGTTCTCACGGCGGAAACGCCTTTTTTGAGGGACGGGGGAATCTAGGTAACTGATTGTGACAGAGGACTATTGAAGTGCTGGGATCAGACTGGCACAAAATTGTATAAAGTACACCTCTTGGATAGAGCAAGGACTAAATATGGAACTTTCGTTTTGTATGTATGTATATATATATATATATATATATATATATATATATATATATATATATATATATATATATATATACATACATATAAATAGATATATGTTAATATTAATTGGAAATGAAAATAAAAAATAATCGCCAAATGGAATTCATAACCCATAGGCTACGGGCAACAAACCCTTCCTTTCTAGATGAAGACCCCGCCCCCCCCCCCCCCTCCTCTCTCCCTTAAGCGAACATTTCCCTGACCCCCCTCCCTCCCCCCTCCCCGTCAACAGAGCGGTTGCTCGTAGGTCTGAGGCTTAGTTGCTGCGGCTGCTCCCCCGGCCGCCGTGAAATTATCTCCAACAAAGAGCCCGCCAGCTGAAGGAGAATCACCAGCCTCCGCGAGCGGGTTTTTATGCCAGGAGACTGCATTGGTGCACACCCGTCCCCCTCCCTGTAACGGCCGCTCACCCGGACCTGCAGCTGTTGTTGCACGTTGTTGCAAGTACCCGCTGCAATATCCTAGGCCTGCCTAACCGACCCCTACAATGGGCCTGGGTTGAGAGGCCTCCTCGGCTTTCAGAACCAAAGTCCACTTGCTTACTGCCCTCGAGGGAACGTAGATTCTCAAAGTCGGAGCAACTGGCCGACCCGGGGAGCGGGGAAACGCTCGACATGAAAAAATCGTCATTCCAAACACTACAATCAGTCTCAGGCAACCAATAATCCCGACGATCATTCACCAACTTGGCCAAACAACCGCTATTCTAACGTCGTTGCACTGGCAAGAGAGCGCATAATGGCTGCAATTAGCAACTTTATGGTATCATCATCAGCGTTCATCAGGGGCCTCATTTCTCGGATCATAGTCAAAGAAACCTACGTAAATGAAACCTTATTTTCTCATAAATCAATGAGAAGAATTTGAATCCTGCCTCCAAAGGGAAGTTGTCATTGTCGCCTATCAGCGTCATTTGCACAGACGACGACATTCAATCAAAGTAATTGTCATTAACGACTGCTGAAACTCGAAGGGATATTGCAAAAAATCACTCGTTCCTACGTCCACGTGAATCCAAATAGCTTGAGAGATTCTATATGCATGATCATTATGTGATCGGTAGCATGACGTGTCCCTTTCGGGAAGAGCAATCGATTCTTAAAGAGGGAAACGCCTAAACTACAAGCTCCTGACAACCGACATTCGCAACACATCTTATCATCTATAATCTAGTTCCCAGAGAAATACCAACCAGCTAAGAGTGTAGGAGGGGGAGTAGAGGTCCCTCCCCCCTCAGCGACCCCCGACCCTCCCACGAAACGGCACTAATGGAATAACTTGTCAGTGTCACTCTCGGGCTAACTTGCAACACGGGAAGTGGTCGCGCCGTGTCATTAAACAAACGGCCCTCGTGCCGACGGCCCGGGTCACCGGGTCACCTCACTCATTCAACAAGTCACCACGCGATTTGATCACTGCGGCGTCCCTGATACTCGATGTAATACAATCCGTACGAACTTTCCTCACTCGACATCACTGAAAGGAACATGTCGCTACAGAGATTATGGTCCGTCACTGAACCCCCCAGTTCACGTCTCGGAAGAAAAGCGAAGTTAATGCGCTGCCGCGGCATTACTTCGGTCAGCCTCAGCAACGGCGGTCGAGCGGGAATCAATGGGTAGGCAAGGTAACGGGCTAGCTAGCAGCACCCAGTCAAACTAGTTCTGGAGGCCCACACCCAAGACGTCCAGCCCACCAGGACCGTGTCCGTGCCATGGATCCTTGCTGCGAGGATCACTGAAACTGTCATCAGGATAACTTTGTTCCCCCTCGAAGAATCCGGACGCGCTGTCTAAGAACCCCCTCCCCACACTGCTCCACATTTCAGAAATCAGAGTGCGACTGTCAACACTTGCTAACGAATTCACAGCGTGACAACCCAAAACAGTGACCACCACCGCCTTCAATTACAATACATACCTAGGTAATTGGATGAATTAATATATCAAACAAAATATTAAAATAGGAATGAAAGAATGTGCACGACGTACAAGAAGAAGGCAAGGAAACATTCATGGTGCGTGACCCACACAAACAGGTGTTTTGCAGGTGTTAATTTATCTTGACCTGCTTTCTATATGACGAGAATAAGGAGATGGTAGCAACCAGGGACAAGCTGGGCAAAGGTAAACGCAAGGTCAGGTCATGGTGAATGGGGTGTGTGTGACCGTATGCACTACCTTCACCTGTCACCACACA
>NW_028234408.1:25163840-25171340 GCF_977035675.1 Penaeus japonicus
GCTCTCAGTGTATCGTCTTCAGCTGAGCATCCTTAACATGTATGAATTAACATACTCGACTTTCACCCCAAATTGCTGATTGGTAAGATTTTAACGGTAGTTCTGACTCACGGGACGTTACAGGAAGAGCAGTTATATGATAGAAGCACTTCTACTTCTACGTTTGCCTCTACTACTGCTACCCAGGACATGGTTAACATAAAATTCGATTCTGTCCTTGTATTCGGATGAGAAGGTCCAGCGCGGTAGTGACTGCGAGAGCCCGAGGTCAGAGAGGGTTAGGGGTAGGCGGTTCGCACGAAAGGGAAAAGCACTGAATGGGCGTTAATTAAACACTGTTGCCCCGGGGGACATAGGCAAAGACTGATGGAGAGGTAAAGAGAGAAGGGAAAACGATATCTCCTTGATGTTTCTCCCACCAAACACCCTGATGTAAAATGGTATGAAATACCTTAATGAAAACTATCTTTATAGTTATCTTTTAAGTCCTCGCCAAGAAGGAAATTATATTCCGTTGCTGCACTGCCTCGAAAATGAGACTTTTTTACACGAAGATAAATCAACAGAAGCAAATTAGTAAGCATATGGAAAGTATATTTACTCGCCGAAATCATTGTTTACAGTTTTTGTTCACTTTATCGTGTCGTCGATCACCGACTAGAAACCAAGAACCCGGATGAGCTTACGTCAACTTCCACCACATCCTACACGCGGTATTATCATCAGTAACATCTACCAATATCTCGGTACTAGAGATAACAAATTTTGTCTCACGCTATCGTCTTTCGATAAGCACATCGGCCTGGTCTGGCTCTGATTAGCTATTCTTCGTCATCTAAACTGTCAAAACGTAGTATACATGACTCATACGAGTTGACGTTTACTCCAGCTATGATCTTACATAAATTTCCTTTGATATTCCGGAATCTAACGTCGTACACAACTAGCACACAGCATACCAAGTTTTGTGTTATCAGTTGTTAGTTATGGATAAGCTCCTACAAAGCTATCCATACCTTCTGAAATCATACCACTCTTACGAGACCTCTCTTCATCTTCGAATACAAATACTCAATGAGAGGGGATGGAATCGCGCATGCAGATTCAAACCAGATCACAGACGGTGGACGCATATAAAAAAGCACGGAGCAACCCCCTGCCATTCCCATACAAGGAAGTAGTCTCGTGTCTCGATATCACGTGCTTCCTGCTAATAGATAGAGCTCCGTCAACTACCCGGGTCCCCAGGGTAACCTGATCTCCCAAGGGGAGGCGCACAATGGATACCAACTGCCTAGGGATGCTCCAGGAAACTTCACGGAGTTTTTGCACCCCACCAAAAACCCGTCGAAGACGTTGGTGACAGCGATAATGCTTGAAGGAGGACGACGCTCCACAGTCTAAAGCGAGACAAACGCATAATAAGGAAAAAAGACCCTCTACCATGGCACATCAGATATTGGGACAAATTATCTAATAATCTAAATCTAAAATGTGGAAATATATATATGGAGAAAAAGGGAAGTTCAACTCACAACATAATGAAGGGGCAAATAATAGTTCTGCGACTGTGAAATGACGAAAGAAACACCTAAATAAAGGAAATGAGGTGTTGTTCCCATGACAAGAGAGCGCCGGACACCCACTGCGGTCTCGGGGAAGGGTTGGAAGAACCAAATAAAGTATGGGCTTCGATACAAGGGAGGGGACCGGAACACGCTCTGAGGGGGTCGCTGCAGGGGCACTCACGCTCAGATCATGCTCCGAGAAACACCGTACAGAAGAACCAAGAACGAGGTTTCCTCCTTCCAACTGACTCTTTAAGGTCCATTTCGATCGTTCCATACACAGCTTCTGCTATTGTTAATACGCAAGTTACCGAAGTAATCAGCAATGGCCCCGCTGCCTCGCATCCTGCGAAACGAGGCCCTCCCTGTCACGATATCACAACCGCCTCCATCCAGAGCCGGCGGGGCCTAAAGGCGAACAAAGAGGTAAGAATAACCTTGATGCCCGAATCCGGACTGATCTACTCACACAAGAATAAAAATAAATCCAAGGAAAATGAGAGTCGGGAGAATGGAGCGTAAAATGGGAAGACGTCACTGCACCAGAAAACCAATCAACCGAAAATGGGCGGCGGTGACTGGCGTTTAAAGAGCCAATCAAAGAGAGACTGGGTGGGGGGGAGCAATCATTCGGTTAGGTCCGGTAACAGGTATTTTCTGCCAAGGAAATTCCGTGGAGACGTAAAAAGTTCACAAAGCCTCGATATCATTTGTGATCGCGGGATCGACCGTTACCATTCCGGCTGGCTTGGGGAAGAAGCGCTCATTCATCGCGCGGCGCGAGGCCTTTATACTGTTTTTTCTCTCTTTCTTCCAGCCATCAATTGGATCTCGAGACGGTGCCGGCGGCGGGAAAAGGGGACGGACGGAGAGGGAAAGGAGATATCCCTCCCCCCTCCTCCTCCTCCTTCACCTTCTTTCCCTTCTTGCCTTATTCAACGGCTGCTAGCATTCTGGGAGGAAATCTTTATCCCATTAACCGTCTTCTTTATGCCTAGGCTCACAATGAACGACCACTCGGCCAGGAAGTGCGATGCACCGTGTTTCCCAGGTTTAAGGTTACTCCATCGATTAAGTGATTTGTCGATATCTAGTTGCACATCAATTCCCAGCTTTATCATAAAGGGCACACCCAATGTTGTTATAGAGACGGTTTATAAGTATATTTTGTAAACTGACAACAAGGCTTAAATAAGAAATAATTGATCTTTATGAAGGTCACCATTTACACATATGGCTAATGCAGAGCAAAGTCCTTCGGTCATACAGTCCAGAACGATTTGACATTCTAAAGACATATCACAATAACTTCTTCTAGCAACTTCTCATCGGCGCAAACTACAACCACTTCCGTACGGACACTAGAAATCCATTTCCTTCACACAACAATCGCACTGCACAGCTAATCCAACCAGTCCACCGAGATCGCGGCCTTCCACCTCTTATTCGCCGCTAAAAAAATGTTTGTTTTGGCCGCGTTTGCTGACCGTTCTGCCGGCGTGTGGAAGCGGTACGGACAACCCGGTGATGTGTCCGCTTGAAAGGAGCGCGCAGAGGGAGGGGGCAGTATATTGACACTAAAATGCAAATGCACAGATTAAGCACGTTTATGCTTGATGGCCGCCATCTTTACGTCATTATAAACTTAGTGCGGATTACAAATATATAATCTGATGGCGTTGCAGTTGTCATTCCATAAAAAATAAATTGAAATTCACTGTATCGACTACATTTTTCGTTGCAGAAGCATTCGGTCAATCATTAAAACCTACGGATAAGCAAGAGACTGTTCCATGACGTACAAATTGCATGACTGGAACAAAATCATCAAATACTGACAAATAAAGAGTGCCAAAATATATATCCCCCAAGAGACTCCTCAACCGAGGGAGGCGGCGCTGGGGGAAACTATGGCAACGTGACATTTTCTGGAGACAAGCAATATGGCACAGTTTATTCTAGTGAAAATTTGTGTATGTCAGTGATGAAAGATAAGGTGATAAGCACTGTGCATCGGTTAGCTAAAATGATCACAAAAGAACAGAGGTCAGAGTAAGGGAGGCCACTTCAGGTGCCTGTATGACTAACTCGACACTTGTGCCTCACAGATGTGCCACAACGTACTCCTCCCACCTAGCACCGAACAAGACCATTTACCTACATATTATGTATCAGCAAGATATATATGAAACTATAATAAGGAGGGAGGTGGGAAAAAGAGAAAGAGAGAGAATGAGAGAGAAAGAGAGAAAGAAAGAAAGAAAGAAAGAAAGAAAGAAAGAGTGAGTGAGTGAGTGAGTGAGTGAGTGAGTGAGTGAGTGAGTGAGTGAGTGAGTGAGTGAGTGAGTGAGTGAGTGAGTGAGTGAGTGAGTGAGTGAGTGAAAGAGAGAGAGAGAGAGAGAGAGAGGGGGGGGGGAGAAAGGAAAGAGAGAAGAGAGGAGAAAGAGGAGAGAGAGAAGAGAGGAGAAAGAGAAGAGAGAGAAGAGAGGAGAAAGAGAAGAGAGAGAAGAGAGGAGAAAGAGGAAAGAGATAAGAGAGGAGAAAGAGGAGAGAGAGGCAGAGGAGAAAGATAAGAGATAAGAAAAGGAGAAGCGATAATGAGAGAAGCGTGAAAGAAAAGAGAGAAAAAAGAGAAGGCCGAGAGAGAGACCTACCAAGAGTCCCACTCAGAGACCCTCGCAGGCGCTGAGTGACCTCAGGGATTGGGCACGGGGCGGCCTCGGGAGTCAGCACACAACCTCCGCCAATACTCGGCCCTGCCAACACGGGCAAGCAATTCTCCAAACATTCCGCTCCCTCCGAGGCCGCCCACCAAGACTTCTGTTTACCTAGGCTTATTCCGCTCCGCTTCCGGACGTAAACAACACGACTCGTGTTTCCATCGCCGGTGTATTTTCGAATGCGAAGCACTGGAGATTCTACTCGACACTTTACGAGGGAGCAAGAAAAATATAGGGAGAGGGAGGGAGGGAGGGAGAGGGGGGAGAGGGAGAGGGGGGAGAGAGAGAGAGGGGGAGGGAGAGAGAGAGAGAGAGAGAGAGAGAGAGAGAGAGAGAGAGAGAGAGAGAGAGAGAGAGAGGAGAGAGAGAGAGAGAGAGAGAGGAGAGAGAGAGTAAGAGAGCGGGCAGAGAGAGAGAGAGAGAGAGGAGAGAGAGGAGGAGAGAGAGAGAGGGGAGAGAGGAGGAGAGAGAGGGAGGAGGAGAGAGAGAGAGAGAGAGAGAGAGAGAGAGAGAGAGAGAGAGGAGGAGGAGGAGGGGGAGGGGGAGGAGGAGGAAGAGGAGGAGGAGGAGGAGGAAGAAGAGGAGGAGGAGGAGGAGGAGGAAGAAGAAGAGGAGGAGGAGGAGGAGGAGGAGAGAGGGAGATGAGCGTGAGCATGTAGCCACTACATGACAGGTTTGTTTCTGAGATAGTTGATGCGTCCTTGAGAAGGCAAATCTCAATACCACGAATTTAGGAAGCAATAAAAAAACAGTAAAACGTGCAACGTGCAACCGATGGGTAAACAGTGACAAAAGCCCTAACGAACACCGACTAATTAAAAGTAAACGACCTCAAGGGGAAGATAAACACACACAAATCACTCTAGCAGATCTGGGATACTCCCCGCGCCTCCCAAATCCCGGTCCAGTAATCACACTGGAGTGAAATGAATGAGCGCGACACAAGTCCCAGTCACAGCAAGCACATCTCCCACAAGCACAGGAAGCGCCATCACCAAAGAAAAGCATGGCCGCGATTTTACAGGCGGGGATTTCTACCATAGCCCTAGGTGGTGTGACATAGGTAGGTATGCGGGAGATCAGTATCAGCTAAATTGGTTTATAGCTTCCTCACCTTGGCATCCGCGTGCGTGCGTACGTATGTGCGTGCGTGTGTGTGTATGTATGTGAAAGGTCAGTTACAGACCGCGAATTTGCAGAGATGCGACACCAAAGTAAGCTACCTGAGCCGGGACAAATATTTACTAACTCTGTTACACCGTCCGTAAATTACTGCCCTTAATCGCCCTTAACTTGTACCCGCGGATCCGGAGAACCCCCTCGAAATCACTCGAAAGCTGCAAAGCTCTGTTTACACAGGGCGACACATACATGCGGACCCGAACACACTCCGAAGGGACGGAGGGGGTCAGGGTTGGACTGTGGGAGGGAACCCGGGGAATTTTCTAAGCCTATCCCACCACTAGGCCTATCATCAGCATCTTTTGATCCTTGTGTTATCTCAAGTCTGTATCAAATGTCAGGTCTTTCCTGTCTGTTGGAAATGTAGTTTCCGCTAATCATTCGATATAAACAATACTTTTGCAGTGTAATGTTCGCGATTGTCCCTTACGAGTTCAAATTGCCAACCAGCAGTAACATGAGCATAATAATCCCCACGTCAGTGACACAGGTCTCCAAAAGGCCCGCCCGTACACTACTCCGACACAAATGGCCTAAGGCGGTACTCACCTGAGTCCACCTCCAGACACTCTTAAAAACTCTTAAAGTTCCATTTCTTTTCCGTCCACCAAATCTTCACGTACACTTCTACGCGCGTCACAGTCACTACACTGGCAACGTATGGCTCAGCCTCGGCGGAAAACACACAAAAGAGAGTTAAAACGCACAGTATCGTAGGCGTTTTTTACAGAAGTGCGTCGCAGAGCACTCGCACACACCCTCCCCGTGCACTGGTCCAAGTCATTCTGAGGCGGACACTCACTTCGCCGCGCAGACCCGACTCATTGCCACTTAGCATTTTTTGGCTTTTTCTTCGATAAATCAGATTTTTTTTCACATTCCGCATTTTAGTCTACGATTCTTCAAAGATTCGGTGTTTTGTTCGTTACTGATAACATCTATAATTTACGATTCTTATACAGTGCAATGTGTGGAAGCAAGAATGAAAAATATGAAAGGCAATGTATACTTTCCTTCTGATGGTCAGGAAAGGGGGTTCGAAGTGAGTAACCACTTGTTCCCGACCTGATCTTCCTCACTAACACTTATAAACAAACTAAACTATTATACACATTAAAGTTAAAAGCGCTATCACTACGAGCCTCAAGACTCACACAGAAATGCTATACTTTTAATTACAAATATCTATTAGTTGCTTACTCTCCCGCCTCCCTTCTTACGATATTCTTAGTATAGCCTTGATATTATTCATGTTTGGACGGATAATATCACTAAATATTTCTTATAAAAGAAACAAAGAATTTCAAACTCTCGGAAAACAGTGTGCAATTCCGTCAGTCCCCTCCTCCCCTTCCCTCTCTGCCCTGGCCGGCCTCCCCCTCCCCCTCCCAGACCCCATACACAGCTGTGTCCGCAGCCTCTTCGAAGCCCCGTGATCCCCACAAGCACACAGGTAGGTCCACATGCACAGAGGCCTTGACGTGCATCCAAGCATTCGAAGCACGAGGGCAATAAACGGCTCGCATAGCCCTCGAGATCAGGTGTGACACGAAGATTAGGCCGGGTCTGAGGGGCAATGAGGGGGAGGGGGAGGGGGAGGCGCGGGCAAAGATGAAGCCGAGGCCGCGGCCGGCGGAGAGGATGGGGACGCAGGCCATGCCCCGAGGATGCCCGGCCAGTGAGAGACACACTCGGGCTGCCCACAACGCTCCCTCGTGCCCAGCATCACGCCATCACACTCCATACATCTAAAAATAATTTCCCTTGCCACCTCAGTCTCCCAACCACATAGTCCCTCGAGTCTTCTTGCATGGGAAGCGTGCAACAGCATTTAAGACCAAGATACACGCACACCATGACCGAGCCAAGGATATATTGTGTGGCATGAGAAGTTGTCCGGCCAGTCGGCTCGGCCTCCTCCTCCTCCTCCTCCTCCCCATATTCTCCCTCTCCTCCGCCTCCGCCGCCTCTCCCTCCTGCTCCCCCCCCGCTCCTCTTTCTTTCTCTCTCTCTCTCTCTCTCTCTCTCTC
>NW_028234408.1:25186340-25188840 GCF_977035675.1 Penaeus japonicus
GTGTGTGTGTGTTTATGTGTGTGTGTGTGTGTGTGTGTGTGTGTGTGTGTGTGTGTGTGTGTGTGTGTGTGTGTGTGCGTGTGCGTGTGCGTGTGCGTGTGCGTGTGCGTGTGCGTGTGCGTGTGCATGTGCGTGTGCGTGTGTGTGCGTGTGCGTGTGCGTATGTATGTATGTATGTATGTGCGTGCATGTGTGTTAGCATTCTAATGTTTATGAGTCTGCTCATTTTGCATATTTGTTCTGTTTTATTTTTTCTGCGTATGTGTGATGTACATGCATATACATATACGGATGGGTGGATGGATGAATGAACGGATGGATGGATGGATGGATGGATGGATGGGTAGATAAATAGACAGATAGATAGATAGATAGAGGAAGGGAGGATAGGCAGAGGGTGTAAGACAACAAAGGCTGTCTTGTAAAAGGGATTTGTTTCCTCTTGAGTGAAGAGGAGGGAAAGGAGCAGTTGGTGGGGGCGGGGCGGGGAGGGGAGGAGGGGAATGGGAAGGTGATCTGGAGCACAAAAGGAATACGTAATTTTGTCGACCTAACGCTACCTGAAGAAAACACTCTAGATGTAATGTGATTCTCCGTGATGAGGGCTCGAGGACTCGGACTCCGGCGCTGGATGAAAGAAACCCGAAGGAACCTAATCTAAAGTTTCATCTCAATTTGAAATTCCTGCTCTGCGTTCGGCCTCTCTCTCCGTCGTCCTCTCTATGCCCTTGTCTTCCCTTTTTCATCTCCGTCCTCCCTTCCTCCCGGATAAGATACGTCCTCTAGTTGCAGCTGTTATCGCATATTTACACAGGTTCACACACCGGCCATAAGCTACTTATCCCCAGGTCGTGTTCCGGTGCCCACAATGCTCAAACGTCACAGTCTCAAGGATCCATTCACTGTAATCCACAAAACCTGACAGGAACGGCGCGAGAGGAGAGGGTGGGGACTGGGGAGGGTGTAGGAGAGGGGGGAAAGGCTGGGAGGCGGCCGGCAAGCAACCGCCCCGCCCCCTCCTCTCTTCTTTATATTATAAAAATGAAAACCTTGGGACGATGAGCCCCGAAAAAGATCGTGGCAGGAAACGTTAGGACTCTAGGAGCTTCTGCGCAGGAAGTAGCGAAGGGGAAGGACAGGGGGGAGGGGCTAGGGAGAGGATGGGGAAACTAAATGGGGAGGAAGAAGAGGAGTAACAAGACGAAAAGAAGGGGGAGGAAATGGAAAGGTTTAAAGCGCCCACGAACGTTGCAAGAGACAGTTAAGTCACTTGCCTGCACCGCTTACCGGCTGCTGCGCACCTAACGCCGTCTGTCTTCAGAAGAGCGACGAGAACCTGGTTGTTATGCTCACCTGACGGTACTACCCTGAACTCTTTCCCTCCTTTCCTCCCCCCCTCCCCGCCTCTTCCTCACCCCACTACCACGTCCTCTCCACCTCTAGCCCATTTGTAGTTGACTCGCTCCTGGCCGTGACACTGATTACGAAACATGCACTTTTATCGAAATTCAAGGGTAGATTGACTTTAAATGCCATGGGCACTGGTCTTTATTCTGGACCTAAACTGGCATAAGAAGAAAGGAAAGGAAAGGAAAGGAAGAGGGAAAGGGGAGAGAGAGAGAGAGAGAGAGAGAGAGAGAGAGAGAGAGAGAGAGAGAGAGAGAGAGAGAGAGAGAGAGAGAGAGAGAGAGAGAGAGAGAGAGAGAGAGAGGAGAGGAGGGAGAGAGAGAGAAGAGAGAAAGAGAGGGAGAGAGAGAGAGAGAGGAGAGGAGAGAGAGGGAGAGGGAGAGAGAGAGAGAGAGAGAGAGAGAGAGAGAGGAGAGAGAGAGAGAGAGGGAGAGAGAGAGAGAGAGAGAGAGAGAGAGAGAGAGAGAGAGAGAGAGAGAGAGAGAGAGAGAGAGAGAGAGAGAGAGAGGGGGGGGGGACTGAAACCTCAAGCACTGTCGGTAGGGACAGCTGTCATGCCTGTGGGCTAACTCTCAAGCATGATCTGCAACACGAGTAACAACAAAGGCTGGACGGCTGAGACAAATAGTGGGAGCTTCCTGACCGTTAGAGCGGCGCGCGGCGGCCGGACAACCCGCGGTTAATTGGCCAGCCAACAAAAGGTAGGAGAGGAGCGAGGCCCGAGGAGCAACAGATCGTAAGTAATGTAACAACAGCTGGAACTGAACCCTCATGTAGGGCCACAAGCTCTGAGTGCTGTTATCTCCGCTAAACTTATGACTCTCTGCATATTTAAATCGACGTCGAAATCCCCGAGTAAAAACCAAACCGAACTGAAAAGCCGACACCGCAGCACGTAAAAGCCCCAAAGTTACATTCAGCTGATAAAATATAGAACTAAATGAATGGCAAAGCAGGATAAAGCACGACAAGCTGACTCCCTGCCGATTCGCGCTGCACGAGGGAGCGACTGACCACGCATTCGTCACAGGCCCGACAGATGTTTGTTATCCCAAATATCAACAAGTTCACCAGGTGTCCGGTGCTGACATCA
>NW_028234408.1:25203840-25211340 GCF_977035675.1 Penaeus japonicus
CTGGCGGCCGAATTTCCATAAATATCAGACCGACGCGCAGGTTCCGCGTCACGTAGAGAAACGACACGAGAAGTACCTTCCCCCCGTCTCTTCCCTACCCCTACCCCTACCCCCTACCCCCTCCTTACTTCCACCCATTTGGCCATGTTGCTAAGCAAGGGTCGCTTTACTTCTTTCTAGTCCAGTCATGTATCAATTCATGTTTTATTAAACCTATGCAAAATAAATATTGACTCTTTACACGGTCTTGCATTATCACTGTCAGCCTTACAACAATACTTGTACCACCTCTACTACTGCTTCTACAATTACTACTACTATCACTGTTATCATCCTCACTGCCCGATTCCACAGGCTACACCAACCCCTTCGTTCCACGGAACACGCAACGGCCGAAGAATTTCCCCCCAAAAAACAAAGATCCGCACGCACAAACGCGTCGAGTAGAAACACCAAAGTTAGACGTGGATAACAGACAGGCAAGAGAGGAGGATTCAGAGGGGAGCACAAACGGGGATCTAGAGCAGGATCGCGCCGAGAGAAGGATATAATAGGATGGATATAGAGGTCTTAGAACGACGACTCGCGGAGAAAGGACATGAGGCTGTCAGGCAGAAGATATGACCATGACCGGGTTGAGTTTACAGGGGGGTTGGAGTGTGTGTGTGTGTGTGTGTGGGGGGGGGGGGTTATGGGGCGCCAAGCAACCGAATCCTCTACCAAGGACAACACGGTGGAGAGACGCTATAATAGAGGGTTTGTTAGAAGGATATGGCGGATATGGGACGTCCTGCAGGAGAGATATGGGAGAGGGGGATGGATGATGATGACGGGGGAGGGGGGAGGGACGGGGATGGTTAGGAAAGAGAGAGAGAAAAGGGGTGAAATACGTTGACAAAAATAGAGGATGGTGAGGAAAGGAAGGGATTGAAAGTTTGTACATTTGAAAGCAGAACCAAAACAGAAGAAAGTACATAATGAATAAGCAAGCGAGAATCACAGAAAACAAGATAGACAGATCAAAATAAAGGAGATACAGAGAGATACAGAGAACGAAAGCGAGCGAGCGAGCGAGAGAGAGAGAGAGAGAGAGAGAGAGAGAGAGAGAGAGAGAGAGAGAGGAGAGAGAGAGAGAGAGAGAGAGAGAGAGAGAGAGAGAGAGAGAGAGAGAGAGAGAGAGAGAGAGAGAGAGAGAGAGAGAGAGAGAGAGAGAGCAAGAATAACAAGTCTTCCGGTAAGGAAGAAAAGAAGAAAAAAGTAGAATCCCGTTGTTTCTCGGCTCATGAAGATAAATGGACGCGAGCGAGCGGGCGATGAGGATAGATAGAAGCGGCGGAACGGATGAGGGAGATGGAGGAAAAGGAGAGCATCCGGCGAGGCTTGTAAGGATATGGATGGAGGCGTAAATGAGGCGAGATGAAAAGGAGGAAGATGAAGAAAATGAGGAGGAAGTGAAGATTATAAAGAGAAAGAGATGGAGGGACGACGGATGGTGTGATGGGAGATTGATGAAAAATACTGAATTTGGAAAAGATAGGAACAGCAAATACTAAAGATATGGAAATTAGTGGAAAGATGATGAATAGGCCTACTAAAGAAAAGGGTATACAAGAAGAATATCAGCGTACACACACACACACACACACACACACACACACACATACATATATATATATATATATATATTATATATATATTATATATAATATATATATAAATAAATATGTTATACATATTAATATATATATATATATATACATATAATTTACTTATAATATACTAAATACAAAACTCAATTATACAATACTTTAGTATATAAATATATATATATATATATATATCTAATATATATATATATATTATTATATATATTATATTTACACACACACAACACTCACACTACACACACACACACATACATCTCATACACACAAACACTCACACACACACACACTACACACACACACACACACACACACACCCACAATACCACACACACACACACCACACACACACAACACACACAACAACACACACACAACACACACATATAACACACCACTGTACAGTGACTCACACACACACACACACACAGCACACACACTCCATAAATACCATCACTGTCACCCAAGTCATTATCATCATCAAGAGATGGAGGGACGACGGATGGTGTGATGAGAGATTGATGAAAAATACTGAATTTTTAAAAGATAGGAACAGCAAATACTAAATATATGGAAATTAGTAGAAAGATGATGAATAGGCCTACTAAAGACACGGGTATAACCAAAAATATACAGCGTACACACACACACACACACACACACACACACACACATACATATATATAATATTTATATATATTATATATATATATATATATTATATATTATATATTACTTATATATACATATACATATATACATATATTTAATATACATATACATATAATCTAAATATTACATAGACTACACACACCACAAATATACATACATAAATATATAAAAAATATATATATATATATATATATATATATTATCAATATATATACTATATATATTATATATTATACACACACACACACACACACACCACACACACACACACATACATACACATACCACACACAACACACACGCGCACACACAACACACACACACACCACACACACACACACAACACACACACACACACACACACACACACACACACACACACACACACACACACACACACACACACACCATAATCACCATCACTGTCACCAGTGATGGTGATAACCATCACTATCACCACCACCATCATCATCATCATTATCATCATCATCACCCTCACCATCATCAAGAGAAAGAAGAAGAACCACACAGACAAAGTGAAAGGGAAACGCAAGGCAACATGGAGGAAGAGAAAGCTTAAGCGGTTTCAAAACAGTTTGTGTGCGCGCGTGACCGAGCGTGATGAAGAAGGAAAAATAAAACGTACAGCATAGTCTAACAATTTTCCAATCTAGGCAGGAAGTGTGATTTCTGTTTCGCTTTTTCACCACAACCCACACACACACACACACACACACACACTACATACATACACATACACACACACACACACAACGTCGCACACGACACACACACACAAACACACACAACAAAAAACACACACACACAAACCACACACACACACACACACACACACACACACACACACACACACACACACACACACCATAATCACCATCACTGTCACCAGTGATGGTGATTACCATCACTATAACTACCATCATCATCATTATCATCATCATCACCCTCACCATCATCAAGAGAAAGAAGAAGAACCACACAGACAAAGTGAAAGGGAAACGCAAGGCAACATGGAGGAAGAGAAAGCTTAAGCGGTTTCAAAACATTTGTGTGCGCGCGTGACCGAGCGTGATGAGAGTTCATCATCATTATCATCATATTCACCCTCACCATCATCAGAGAATAGAAGAGAAGAACACACAGACAAAGGGAAAGGGGAAAACGCAAGGCAAATGGAGGAAGAGAAAAGCTTAGGTTTTTCAAAACAGTTTGTTGCGCGCAGGTGATACGAGCGTGATGAGAAGGAAAAAATAAAACGTACGCATAGTCTAACATTTTCCAATTTGCAGGAAAGTGTGATTTCTGTTTCGAGAGAGAGAGAGAGAGAGAGAGAGAGAGAGAGAGAGAGAGAGAGAGAGAGAGAGAGAGAGAGAGAGAGAGAGAGGGGGGGGGAAGAGCGCAGGCCCCCACCAGGCCCAGCGCGGCGGGGAGGCTGCTCTGGTAATAACATCCCAGGTGTTTTGCCTCGGTTGGGAGAGACAACCCCCCCCCCCCTCCACAAGCCTCATGGCTTCTTCATGCTCTCACTGCCTTTCAGATATTCCCACGCTGGTTCTCCCACCCCCAGTCCTCCCACCTCATCATTACCTGCCTTTCGACCTTCTTTCATCCCCCTTCATCACTCTCTTATCTCCCGAGGCCTACCGGGGGTACAGTGTCTTCCACTTCTTCTTCCTCCTCCTTCGTCTCCTTCGACCTCCCGCCTCCGGCTTCATCATGACTTCCATCCTTTATAATCGCTACCTTTGTTCCGCTCCTCGGGATCAATCATCATCAACCTCCTTCTTGCTGTTTCTCTCTCAACATGGGGTGACATCTCTCGCGAGAGAGAGAGAGAGAGAGAGAGAGAGAGAGAGAGAGAGAGAGAGAGAGAGAGAGAGAGAGAGAGAGAGAGAGAGAGAGAGAGTGAGTTTAGGAGATAAGACCGTGGCACGTGATCATCTCTCTGTTTTAACAAAAACAAAATTTGGGAATTCGAATTTTGAATTTTCTTTTTAATAGAACCTTCACAATTGCTGGATGTCATTGCGGAAGTCTATGCGTCCCTTGTCTCCAATTGTTATTCTTAGCAATAAGTAGCCAATAGCGCCTGGGATTCACCATACTTTCAACATCCCGAATTGACAGAGGACCTTCGCAGCACACTTGCGCGTCGCCCCCCCCCTCCCCGTCGGCTTCCTCACACACAGCCTCGCCGCACCCGCAATTAGCACGTTATCAGGACCTCATTACGCACAAAAGGGGTACAAGGCCTCCGCCTCTTGCCACGTATCGCCGCCACAGGGGTCTCGCCCTGTGTCTCGGCGCGAGATGGCCTCCTTCCAAACAATAAACCTTCCCGGCCTGTCCTCCCTTACACTCCTATAAAACCTCTTGCAAAACACTAGGACAATTGCTAAGCACCCCTGCAACCCCTTTCCCTTCTCCCTCCCCCCCTCCCCATATCTAGATCTGCAGGACAAAGCGCCCTCGACAGAGAGGATGGGAACGAGGGGCGAAGGGAATGGATAGCCCTGGTGATGGCACCAGAGTGTAAATATGTCCCGAACCGGCCTTTGTCGCACCTCCGCTGACACACTCATACCGGTTACGCTTTTGTTAGGCTCGGAATGTATTTGGCGAAACGATGTTTTATTAATGGTGTTTTTTTAGCACTATGCCCTTTTACAATGAACTTGGGAGGCTGAGACAATGGGACAACCCACGGCAGAGGGGGAGGGAAGGGGTGGGAGGAAGGGGGAGTCTGCTCGGCGGGAACACAACAACAGTCAACAAAGGTCCTATCGCGGAGAGTGGGTGGTTCATTGAGGACGGATTCGGATTTGCCTTCCTTGCCGACCATCTTTGTCTCGTTCATTCAAATCTCGCCCTCGCACTGCTCTCCATCCCCATCTTCACCTATGCCTCGCACTTCATCTCGTTCCTAATAGAATTTCTCTCTCCCTCCCCTTCTCCTCTCCTCTTCCCTCTCTCCATCCCCTCCCCTTCCCCCTCCCCCTCTCTTTCTTTCTCTTTCTTTCTCGTTCCCTTTCTTTACTCTTTCCTCCTTCTTCCTTCCTTCCCATTACTCTTTCCTCCTCCGCCATTCCTCCAGCATTCCTCTTTCCACCCTCCCTCCATCCACCCTCCTTACCTCCTCCCTAATTCATTCATCTAACCTTCCTTCCTTCCCTCCTCTTTACCTACAAAGTCTCTATCTCCTCACTCTTTTCTATCTACAGTTACTTCACTTCCTTCACTAACATTTCTCTGTACTTTCTCCGCTTCTCCTTCCTCATAAAAACCACCGCCTTCCAGTTCCTCATCGCTGCACCTTATCTCTTCATTCAGTCCCTTCCCTAATATTGTGTTTTGTGCTACTTACTTAAAAAAAACAACAGATGTCAACTGCCGAAACAAAGCGTCCTTACCTGCAAAGAAAAGAAAACAACAGAAAATTAAGATCTCTCCGATATTTTCCGATTCCATCTCGATAAAACAAACCAACAAACTGTAAGAACATAAAACTCCTTAACACACTTAACTTTTAAATGCCTATCCATTTAGCCCTTTTAACACTGTCTTAACACTCTCTTCGCCACGGTCTAGCGGCGAAAGCGACTCGTCTTCCCTCCCTCACTTATTTCTCAGGTTCCCCGCTGGATCGGTTTACCAACTTAGCTCAGCCGGGTTGAACATGGCGAAGGAGGGGGGGGGGGAGGGGGGGGGAAGGGGAGTGAGGGAAAGGGAAAAGGGAAAGGGGAGAGGGAGATATAAAGGGAGGGAGGGAGGGAGGGAGGGAGGGAGGGAGAGAGAAAGTGGGGGGAGAGGGAGAGGGAGAGGGAGAGAGAGATGTACTCTTGCGCTACCTCTGATAAAGTTCAGGAGAGTTATGAACTCTGCTATATAATCATGTTTGGGGCTTAAGAGTTGAACACCCAAAGCGCAGAACGTACAGCGGGGAGCACTAACTTTGTCCCACAACAACCCGGTAAGTTTACGAGAATCAAGGAAGTGTTGGGAAGCCGCAGCGGCGTTGCCTCCGTGATGTGATTTCAACTCTCGGAAAGAAGCTTTTACTCTCAGGAAGGTCAATAAAAAGCCTAGTCGGTGTTCGAAGCAGGGGACAGACCGACAGCAGTGATGCTTCCTTATCCAAACTGCCAAAGGCGCACAAAAGGGAGGCGAATCCAACACCAAAGCCCAAGGGGAGGAAGGAGGAAAACACACCTTCGCGCCGCAAAAGACCAAACAACAATAACACGGGACTGAGGGTCACACGAGGGCTACGTCGCCGAATCACCCATGCAACAGCGCGATTGCCGTCACAATAGCAACAATACAACAAAGCTGCTAGTACTTCTACAACAGTACAAGGGTTTAACAATGGACCAGTTTTGGGATAAGGCCACAGAGGGAGCAAAAAGGGCTTCATTTACCACGCCGTTCGTGCGAGGGAGCGGGGATGTATAAATCATAAGAAGCGGCAGAGAAAGGTTTACTTGCATTGTTAAAAGTGGGCGAGGGAAGAACGAAGAAAGCAAAGCAAACAATGTAACTATACGTGAAGTTAGTGGTATGGAAAACCCTAGTAATTAACCAGCGAAAGAAAGAGGAAGCAGACAATGCAAGGCCGGAAGGAAAACGGTAAAACAAAACAACAAAAAAGGAAAAGACTGCAACTGAGAGGACATTGAATGAGCGGAGAGCGAAGAGCGAGAAACAAAAGCCCCCGCCAGCGCCCTCGCCAGCGCCCTCGCCAGCGCCCTCGCCAGCGCCGCCGGCAGCAGATCTCGTTTCCCATCATGCGGCGCGGCGGAAGCGCCTCCTACCATATGGTGATCAAGGTTATCCTACACCTGTTGGGCCGTGACGTGATATCTCGGGAGGGGAGGCGGGGCCGCGCCGCCCTCGCCTCCACAAAGCGAACCGCACTCCCGCCGCAACTCATTTCAAAAACGCTCTTCTTGTTGCTGTAATTTATGACAACTTCCCTTCGCGATCTGGAATTCTGCCCGAGTGAGGCTGACGCAGATCGGCCAAGGTAAGCGAATGGACAGACACACATCTGCAGAATTCCCTTTGATGCTTGCCAACTATACGATTGGTGTGTGTGTGTGTGTGTGTGTGTGTGTGTGTGTGTGTGTGTGTGTGTGTGTGTGTG
>NW_028234408.1:25241340-25246340 GCF_977035675.1 Penaeus japonicus
GTAGGCTCAGACTGTCCTGGGGCACGGCCAGAAGGAGGCTTTGGGGGTATCTCAGGAACAAGACAAAAGACAACGCGGAAAGGGGAAGGGGAAGGGGGTGGTTGGGGGGAGGGGAAGGGAGGAGGCATCCTAGTGATAATCCTGGAAGGAAATATGTCGTCCGTTACATTATTGCACAAGAAAAAAAATAATAAATAAAGCACAAAGAGACCGGTGATCATAGCTCCTATTAAGAATAACAGTAACGATTACAATGAGAATGATTGATGATGATGACGATGACAATAATAAGAACAATTACAAGAAGAGCAGCAACAACAATGATAATAATAATAATAAAAATAACAATAATAAAAATTATCATTATCATTATCATCAATATAATAATAATAATAATAATAATAATAATAATAATAATAATGACAATAGTAAAATAATACTATTAACAATAATGGCAATAATAATAATAATATTAATGATAATAATAACAATGATACTAATGATGATGATGATGATGATTATAATGATGATGATAATAATAATAATATCAATACTAACAATAATAATAACAAAATTAATGATAATAATAATAATAATAATAATAATAATAATAATATTAATAATAATAATAATGAAAACAATAACAATAATAAAGATAATAATAATGAAAATATTAATGATAACATGAACAGCAAAAAATAATAGTAGTAACAATAATACCAGTAATAACATATACAAGAACGATAATCAATTATCCAGCTACTACTGCTACTACTAAAATAATAATACAAACAATAACGATAATGATGCTATGAAAAAAAGAATGGGATAGTAACAATAACAATAATCATATTTTTTTCTGGCAACAAAAACTTCAATTAGGTAGAACTTCCTGCTCAAGGAAAATACAATCCCCGCGGACCGGACCATGCAAGCGAGCAAGCAGGAAAGAGCGAGGCGGCCGGGGGCGCCGGCATGAGGCCAGCGGCGGAGGGCGCGCATCCACAAAGGCACAGCAGCGCAGCGGGCCGGGCAAGTCCGCCTGCAGCAATCAACTGACAGGTATTATTCCACCGCAATACAAAGGGCACATTCTTCCCTGGCCGGCCGGTCTCCGCCACCCACCTCTGTGGGCGCAACAACACTGCGCCTACAAAAGCCGCCGCTCGAGGGACACAACCCAATGGCTGCTGCTGAAGCGCCCGCCTCGCAGAACCCCAGCATCACTAACGTAATAACACGCGATAAACACAAGACATGAATTGGCCATCAATTATGAACTAAGGAATTCCCATAGCCATACATTCAGCAGTGCACATACACACATGCACTCACACTCACATTTACATTCACTCATATATATTTCATCTGCGTGCACGCGTGCCCCACCCCCTAGACATACAGACACAGACAGACGCGCGCGCGCGTACAAACATTACATACATACATACATACATACATACACATACACACACACACACACACATATATACACACACACACACACACACACACACACACACACACACACACACACACACACACACACACACACACACACACACACACGCATACACACACCGCTCGGGGCGACACACGAGCTCTGAAGAGGAGCGCCGTCGCTACACGCCAGGCAGGGGGGGGGGGGGTACAAAAACAGCGCCATAAACACCAGGAACCGCTCTCTACCTTGCGTCACCGGAAGTGCGACCGGGGCTAGGAGGGAGGGGGTGGTGCTATAAGCCGGTAAGGAGGGGACTGACGAGAGAAAGGGGAAAGAAGAGAAAGGGAAAAGGCGGAAAAGAAGAGGAAGGAAGCGAGGGCGTGTATATGCGTATGTTTACATATATGCACATATATAAATACGTACCCATGTAAGCTTATGCATATATACAGAAATACATAAATGCATGACCACATACGCGCGTATACGCACATCCACATCTACACACACACACACACACACACACACACACACACACACACACACACACACACACACACACACACACACACACACACACACACACACACACACACACACACACACATACACACACACACACACACAAGAAATTGAGAATAATTTCATTATTCCCGACATCCTCTTGACACATAAAGAGTTACACTCCCGGAAGTTTATGACAACAGGAATCATACTCGATACAATTAAGGTGACACAGAAGTATGACGATAAGGAATGGCAGTCGTTATCAGGTGATATTGATAAAATACAGGGCCTTAATGTACCTCCTGGGAAGGCCTGGTGCCAAAAGAATGAATCGTTATGCACATGGATTTAAAAAAATATGAAAGGAAGGGAAAAATCAATAGAGATATATGTAAAAAACGAAATACGTTACTGAAATAACAGTACAAATACAACGGATGTCTATATAGAAAGAAGAATGGGGGTCATCAATTGTATAAAAGGAGGGGGGACAGAAAAAATATATAATAACAATATGCCATCATCCAATCATACATGAATTACAAGTAGGCTAGGTCTAAAAAACAGCGAGAGAGAGAGAGAGAGAGAGAGAGAGAGAGAGAGAGAGAGAGAGAGAGAGAGAGAGAGAGAGAGAGAGAGAGAGAGAGAGAGAGAGAGAGAGAGAGAGAGAGAGAGAAATGATTACCTGAACCATGTTCTGGTATTCTAGATCGAGACCACCGATAGCCAGAGCCTCAGGGTACCTCACGCATGATCTATTGTCCGCGAGACGGTGCCTAAGAAGGCCTATAGGTGTCCATAAACATGGTTAACGTGGCACTCCTGACAGCCGTAATCACTCCGTACAATCTTGTTCCTTTTGTCCAGGGCAAGACAGCCTTTACGAATCCCGCGGCAGATCACGGTGTCTACACAGCGCGCATGCCCTCCCGCACCAGGAGAGAGGAACAGGCAGGACCTCGAGAGCAATAACAAAGCTTTTCCCAATCAATGCAGAAACGGACAGACCCCGACGCCGAGTTAGGAAATTCCTTCAGCTCGGACTCCCTAGGCAAAAATCCACCCACTGAAGGTTCTTCAGAGGTGAAGAAGCGAGGGGGTGGGGGGTGAGGAGGTCAGAAGTGAAAGGACTTCCCCTTTCAGGTCGTAAGAGGAAAGGCATGGCACAGAGCCCAACAGAACGAAGATGAACTAGTACAAAACGAAAGGGGGAAAAAAGTTGGAAAAATGAACTGCGGGAACCTCATCCTTCCAGTCACTTGTCAGTCAAACATCTCCGGCCGTGAGAGGAGGGGAGGGAGAGGGGGAAGGGGGAGGGCGAGACCATTCAATACTAAAACCTGGAGGGAATATAATGGGTTTCCGCCACAGCGACTCTTTTGTTGCCTGCCCAGTCGGTTATAACAGTGTATATAGGCAAAAGCCCGGAGGAAAATAGAACTATTAAATTAACCATCATTTCTGGTCATTAAAAAAGGAAGCAAAAATGTTAGTGTAAAGACCGGACGAGGGTAAAAGACGAAAAAAAAACGATATTACATTTTCTTCCCCGTCGCCATTTCCTCTTATTTATCATCATCTGACACTTCCCTTCCCGAGATTTACCTTCCCTCCGCGACAAGGAAGAGACGACGCCTTTTTCCCCACACTGACATTGCACGGCTTGCGCGCTCGCCTTCAATGCCGAATCAGTAACAAAGGCGACGTTAACAGAAATAAATAATAATAATAAACAAATGGAAAACTGTAAATTAATAAATAAATGTTGAGAAGAAACATGAGAGAGAACAAGCAGACATCGCCCTCTGCTCTTCCTGGGGGCTGGTGCGTGCGTGTGTGTGCGTTCGAGACAATACTAAGAGAGAGAGAGAGAGAGAGAGAGAGAGAGAGAGAGAGAGAGAGAGAGAGAGAGAGAGAGAGAGAGAGAGAGAGAGAGAGAGAGAGAGAGAGAGAGAGAGAGAGAGGGAAGGAGGGAGGGAGGGAGGGAGGGAGGGAGGGAGGGAGGGAGAGACAGAGAGAGACTGAAAGAGACAGAAACAGAGACATAGAGAGAGAGATAAAGAGTGAGTGAGAGTGAGAAAGAAAGAGAAAGAGGCAAAGGAGAGAGAGAGGAGAGAGAGAGGAGAGAGAAAGAGAGGAGGAGAGAGAGAGAGAAGGAGAGAGAGAAGGAGAGAGAGAAGGAGAGAGAGAGAGAGAGAGAGAGAGAGAGAGAGAGAGAGAGAGAGAGAGAGAGAGAGAGAGAGAGAGAGAGAGAGAGAGAGAGAGAGAGAGAGAGAGAGAGAGAGAGAGAGAGAGAGAGAGAGAGAGAGAGAGAGAGAGAGAGAGAGAGAGAGAGAGAGAGAACAAACCACCACAATTTATAACACTAAGCTCTTGTAATAATGAAAAAAAGAAAAGGGCCTTGAAATATGCTAATTAGCTGCGACAGTTAACAGTAATGTCCATGTTTGATAAAAAATAAAATCCTCTTCCACGATGGCTGAAAGGTAAAAAAGAAACGAAGGAAAGTGGAACAAAATAGAAAAAGTATAATAAAGAACAACGGACAATAGCTATGAAGAGGGTTAGAGCGATCAAAAAGCTGATATGTTTGATAAAGCATTTTTTTACCTTATTTATTTGGAAGTGATAAAAAATAAACATATTCAAATACTTGTACTCGACGTACGGACACATACACACACAATAAATATATATATATATATATATATATATATATATATATATATATATATATATATATATATATATATATATATACCAAAATAATGATCGGGACTGCACTTTTTATTATTACGAGTATTAATATTATGAATATCATTTTACGATAATCATCGCCTTTATAACAGTTATTATCACAATTACAGAGATCAATGTCATAATAATCTTCATCATTACTGTTATCAGTATTGACAATACTCTTAATATTGTTATTGTTGTTATTGTTATATTATTCATACAATTTCTACTATCATGATAATTATCAAACTATCGCAGTTATTATCATTATCGCTATCAATATCATTATTATCATCCATAACACTATCAT
>NW_028234408.1:25258840-25261340 GCF_977035675.1 Penaeus japonicus
TTGCAGTTGTAGTGTTAGTAGTAATAATAATAACAATAACACAACAAATTACAATAATGATAATGAAGATGATAATAACAATACCAATAACGCAAAGAAAAAAATCTTCTTAAGGAAGAGAGTTAAAATGAAAAAATATAAAGGGAGTAACATCCCCACGCACGGGAAGCTGATTCATGACAGGGAGACGACACGCGCGCCTGGCCGCAGGCTCCCGTGGTCTACATGAGGTGGAGAGAGAGGGGGAGGGAGGGAGGGGAAGAAGGGAAAAAGAAGGAGGGAGGGGAAGGAGGGAGGGAGGGAAAAGGGAGGGAGGTAGAGAGGGGAATGCATCGGTTTGCCTGGCTCCCTTCCAGAATTCTGAACACCGACAAAGTTTTGCTTACTAATATTGCCCCCGCTGGAAGGGCCGCGCGCCCAGACAAAACCTCACTCATCGCCCGAGGGGATCGCACTACGCTCTCATTTTATTTTATTTTTTTTTCTATTTCTTCCAGCCGGGACGTATACTGTAGGTGCTGGCGCCCTTCCAGACTTCGCCCGATCCGGATGTGGCTCTTCCACACGTCCTCCCTAACCCCCCACCCCACACACACTTTATACTTGATCCTGCACCCCCTTCCCTTCCCCCTCCCTTCCCCCCTACCTCTGCCTTGCTCATGCCAGGCCTTGACATTTGCTAAAGCTGACGATGTCTGTGGGGTATTTCCACAGCACGAGAAAAGGTGTGTCGAAGCAGCGAGAAAGAGGAGGAGGAGGAAGAGGAGGAGGAGGAAGAAGAGTAGGAGAAGGTAGAGGAGGAGGAGATAGAGAAAGAAGGGGATGAGAAAGAGGTAGAAGAGGAGGAGGCAGAGGAAGAGGAGGCACAGGAGGTGGTGGTGGAGGTGAAGGTAGAGGTGGAAGAGGTGGAGGTGGAGGTGGAGGAGGTGGAAGGTTGGGAGGATGAAGTGAAGGGGAGGAGTAGGAGGCGGAGGGGGTGGGGGGAGGAGGAGGAGGAGGAGGAGGAGGAGGAGGAGGAGGAGGAGGAGGAGGAGGAGGAGGAGGAGGAGGAGGAGGAGGAGGAGGAGGAGGAGGAAGGGGAGGAGGTGGAGGGGAGGAGGTGAAGTTGGGGTAGGGAGATGGAGGTGGAGGGGGAGAGGAGGTGGAGGTGGAGAAGGGAAGGAGGAGGTGGAGGGGGAGGAGGAGGAGGAAGTGGAGGGAGGAGGAGGAGGAGGAGGAGGAGGAGGAGGAGGAGGAGGAGGAGGAGATGGATGGAGGAGGAAGAGGAGGTAATGGATGGAGGAGGAGGAGGAGAGGAGGAGGAGGAGGAGGAGGAGGAGGAGGAGGAGGAGGAGGAGGAGGAGGAGGAGGAGAGGAGGAGGAGGAGAGGAGGAGGAGAGGTGGAGGAGAAGGTGAAGGGGGAGGAGGATGTGGAGGGAGGAGGAGGAAGAGGAAGTGGAGGAGGAAGAAGAGAAGGATGATGATGATGATGATGATGATGATGAGGAGGAGGAGGAGGGGGGGAGGAAGAGGAAGAAGAGGAAGAAGAGGAGGAAGAGGAGGAAGAAGAAGAGGAGGAGGAAGAAGAGAAGATGGAAGGGAGAAGGAGGAGGAGGTGGAGGGGGAGGAGTTGTAGGGGATGAGGAAGAGGAAGTCTGGGATGAGGAAGAGAAGAGGGAGGAGGAGGAAGAGGAAGAGGGGGAAGGAGAGGGGAGGGGGGAGGAAGAGGAGGAGCAGGAGGGAAGAAGAGGAGGAGGAAGAGGAGAAGGAGGAGGAGGAGGAGGGGGAGGAGGAGGAAGAGGAGGAGGAGGAGGAGGAGGAGGAGGAGGAGGAGGAGGAGGGAGGAGGAGGGAGGGAGGAGGGGGGAGGAGGAGGGAGAGGGAGGGAGGAGGAGGGAGGAGGAGGGAGGAGGAGGAGGAAGAAGAAGAGGAGGAGGAGGAGGAGGAGGAGGAGGAGGGAGGAGGAGGAGGAGGGGGAGGGAGGAGGAGGAGGGAGGAGGAGGAGGAGGAGGAGGAGGAGAGGGGGGAAGGAGGAGGAGGAGGAGGGAGGAGGGAGGAGGAGGAGGGAGGAGGAGGAGGAGGGGAAGGAGGAGGAGGAGGAGGAGGAGAAAGGGGAGGAGGAGGGGAGAAGGAGGAGGAGGAGGAGGAGGAGGAGGAGGAGGAGGAGGAGGAGAGGAGGAGGGGGAGGAGGAGGAGGAGGAGGAGGAGGAGGAGGAGGAGGAGGAGGAGGAGGAGGAAGAGGAGGAGGAGGAGGAGGAGGAGGAGGAGGAGGAGGAGGAGGAGGAGGAGAAGAAGGAGGAGGGGGGAGGAGGAGGAAGAAGAGGAGGAGGAGAAGGAGAAGAAGGGCAAGGAGGAGGAGAAGGAGACGGGGAGGAAGAAGGAAAAAGAGAAGAAAGCGAAATAGACGGCAGAGAAGGAGAGGCCGAGGAGGAGGAAGGATGCAAAGGCTTGGCGCTGGCGAGAGTCCAACCTCAGTAGCAGCAAGGGAAGTAGCATGCTTCACCTCGCACCGACGCAATCAC
>NW_028234408.1:25266340-25268840 GCF_977035675.1 Penaeus japonicus
GTTTATGACCAGCCTGGATCTGCTTTATAAGTCACCGGGACCCGCTCACTCTTAGGGGGAGAGACGGCTGACAGGGTGTCAGGTCGAGGTGACAAAGGTGGCAGTGTGTTTGCTAAACCGGGCGAGCGCGCGTGCATGTGTGTATGTGTGCGTAAGGTTGCCCCACCCATTTACATACGTTCGAGCTGGGCCTCTGCATCATTCCACTCACCTGGAAAGAAAAAAAAACATACTTAATAAAACACACAACCGGACGCCGAAGTGTCACTCGGCAAAAAAAAGAATGAAAAAAAAATACCATACATTTGTATCATGATTCCTCTATCACGGATATTGTTCTTAGAAGGCACACTAAAATTATTTGTATGCACCAAGTAAATACATAAAAATAAAAAAACAATATACATTTGTGCATTACAATATGAACGCACATCACCATAATATTTCACGTAAATATAAACATAAACCAACACGAACGTATATGAATAAACACAACAAGAAAACGCTGCAGAGAAATCTTCCGTCCCATAAATGTAGATTCTTATCCAAATTCAATCACGCTGGATTACGGCCGCCCCGAAAACCGTATAAACTCTGCGGATATCACAATCCACATTTCACATCCCGACATAAATGTTCCATGAGCCGAGAATGGAAATCCTGTTTTATATATGGTATTCGAAAGCTACATCAGCGGCTGGAAATTCAATACATTTGTATGCAACGCATAACGCTAATACGGCTTGTAAACTCTCTTCTTATTGCTGACCCATGAATACATTTCGGAGAAGAGAAAGAAATATCCTAACTTGTTTATTTTCTCTCTCCAAAAAGCGAAAAAACGTACTATAAATCATTCAGAGTAAAGAAAATTGAGACAGAAAGGGAGAAACGGCATACAAAAAAAAATTGATACATCTATACATGAACATTACGAACCGGAAGTGCCTCTCTCTTTACATATTGTGTGTGTGTGTGTGTGTGTGTGTGTGTGTGTGTGTGTGTGTGTGTGTGTGTGTGTGTGTGTGTGTGTGTGTGTGTGTGTGTGTGTGTGCGTGCGTGCGTGTGTGTGGTGTATGCGAGAGAGAGAGAGGGGGGACCCTTGGCATAGAGGGAGATAGAAAGGATATGCAAAGGTACAGTAGACAGGAAAGTCAAACAAAGGGCAACATGTAGACTTAGAGTATCAAAAAAATATCTAAAACATACACACGCTCGTAAACACGCCCAGTTGCTGTCGACAAATAGTGACACGTGTCGGATTAACAGGCATTATGTGGATTTGACAGGACTAAGGGATGTAAACAGAGGGGAGCATGTGAAGATGTGAAGTAGAACCATGCAAGCAAAATAAAGGATCCATGGTTTGCATGATGTGGTCAAGTGTCACAAAGAGTTACTAGCAAAGGAGAGTTATTTGCAGTATTATTAACGCATGAGGGGTTACTCGTCTAAAACTAGAAATAATAAAGATGAATATAACTGGCTTAGTCAATCAACCTTAAGTGTATAAAAATACTTTAAACAAAAGAGAAATATCATCAAAATGTAAAATATAAAATCAATGGCGTTACTGATAAATCAAGAGCCGAAGAAACCAACCAACAATGAAGAGGCATTGAAAATCAAACAAAGAAGAGGCATTGAAAATCAAACAAACAAACAAACACTGACACACGGTAAACATTCCGATGAAAGTCCCCAGAAACAAAAATAAAACACGTGACGACTGGGCGTGGCAGATGAAGGTGGCGTACAATCAATAGGCAGACAGGGTCACGCATCATTACCTATGTAACCAGACAGGGGAGGGAAGCCGAACGCCGTCCTCCAACCCCCGAACCATAACCTCACGTAGCCAACCCTTCCGGGGACTGGCGTGTTCAACACTCTAGGGGATTCAGCTGCCGCCTTTCACATATCAATGAATCCCACAAGAGGCAAATGTTACACATGTAAACATTCTCTTGAAAGGTGAAGGGAAATAAAAAAGCTTTACAGTTCGTTTTCTTATTCATTATATATATATGTGTATGTGTATGTGTATGTGTATGTGTGTGTGTGTGTGTGTGTGTGTGTGTGTGTGTGTGTGTGTGTGTGTGTGTCCACATATATGGATACATATATATACACATAAAACATATAAATGAATATACATATATATAAATACATATACATATATATACGTATATATGCACACACACACACACACACACACACACACACACACACACACACACACACACACACACACACACACACACACACACACACACACACACACACACACACACACACACACACACACACACACACACACACACACACACACAGATACACGCGTACACACAAATACACACACACGCACACGCACACGCGCGCGCACACACACACACACACACACACACACACACACACACACACACACACACACACACACACACACACACACACACACACACAGATACACACGCACACACACACACACACACACACACAC
>NW_028234408.1:25273840-25276340 GCF_977035675.1 Penaeus japonicus
AATTTTCCGGCCGAGCGCTCGTCGCCCTCCTCTACGCGCCCTTTCGCCCGACACCCTCACCCTGCGACGCGACGCCACGCGAAGCCCTTATATTCCTCGGATTTGACTCTAATACCAGAAGCGCGCTCCTCAGTCCTGTGTGAAAGGCGTGTGTGTGTTTTCAATGAGCGGCATCCTGCGAACTGCCTTTGCTTTCCCGCTCTTCCTCGTTCTCCGATCCATGGTGTTTGGTCACTCGTACAGCTCTCTCTACGCTCATCCGCCTCTGATAAAGTCCTTCAGTTCCCCGTGAGACTTATATTCTTGTCTTTCTACACTAAACTCTTACGAATTTATCTAATTATTCAAAACCCTAACTTCCCTCCGCCTTCCTGTCATCCTTCCCCCTTCTCTTCCTCTTCGCCTCCGGTTCCCTTCCCATCTTCCTTCCTCACTCTCTTTTTTTTCTCCTCTCTTCCTTCCTCTTTTTTTCTCCCTCCTTCACCCCACCAAGCCAAGAGTCCCACAGGCCCATCAACTCCATTACCAACCCATTCTATCCCCTTATTATTCTTTTATTCAAGCAGCCCTCCGTTCCCCTCCTACGCAGAGTTTCCAGGTACCTTATCTAGACTCTCTTTCCTTATTCATCTTTTGTCATCTCTCTTTCCCTTTCCCCTTCCCATTTCTTGAATTTAATTTAACATAATTTAATTTAATTTTCCCTTCCCTTCCCTTCGCTTTCTCTTTCCGATTTCCTTTTCCATTTCACTTTCCTTTCCCTTCCTCTTCCATCCTTCTTTCCTCTTCCCTTTCCATTTCATTTCCTTTCCTTTCCTTTCCTTTCCTTTCCTTTCCTTTCCTTTCCTTTCCTCTCCTTGCCTTCCCTTCTACTTCCGATTCCTTTTCTTTCCTTTTCCTTTTCCTTTCCCCTTCCCTTTCTTTCCATTTCCTTGCCTTGCCTTGCCTTGCCTTGCCTTCCCTTCTACTTCCCCTTCCCTTCCCTTCCCTTCCTTTAATTTTTCCCTTTCCTTCCCTTCCTCTGGCTGAGTTGTCCCCGGAGAGTAGGACTATAAAAAAAGACTTTTTCTGTCGAGAAAAAAAAATCAAAACGATTGGATGTTGGCAAAGTATGGGGAAGGGGGAGATGGCGGGATGGGGGAGATGGGGGGATGAGGGAGATGGGGGAATGCGGGAGGTGGGGGGAGGAGGAGGTTGAATGAGGGATCGAAGGGTAAGAAGAAAAAAGGACGCGAGGGAAGGGGGATGGGTAGGGGGGAAGGGAGGGAGAGAAGGTCGTGAGAGAGACGAGAAGGGGGTAGGTGGAAAAGAGAAAGAAAGAGAGAAAAAAAGAAAGAGGGGGGAGGGGAGAAGGGAGGAAGACAGAAAGGACGACATGAGTTAAGAAACTTCCAACAATTTCTTTTAAAAGTGTTGCGCGTCTCCCACTCCCCTTCTCCCACCCTCCCCCTCTCTTCCCCTTCTTCTCTCCTTCCCCCTCTCCCCCATGCCCCCGCCGCCTCCGAGTCCTCCCATGGGAAGTTTGAGAAGTTGTATAAAATGTTTTGGGCTTCGGCGTCAACCCTGGGACTCCTGCTGGCGCGGACAGCCTCGGGGTCGCTGCTATTCCCACGTAAATGTCCTTTTTGCGCCGACGTCAAGGCGGCAGGGAGGAAAAGTGAGGTTGCGTGTGCGTGTATGGTGTGTGGTAGAGAATGAATGAGGGAGGGAGGGAGGGGTAAGTGAGTGAATGAACGAATGGGCGAGAGAGAGAGATAGTGAGTGAGTGAGTGAGTGAGTGAGTGAGTGCGTGAGTGAACAAGCGAGTGATTGAGTGAGTGTATGAATAAATAAATAAACTAACGAATGAGCAATGATAAGAGTAAAAGTGAAAACTGAGACCGAGTCAAAATAAGCAAGAAAGTGAAAAAAGGGAAGGAAATGAGCCGGAAGGAGACGAAGATAAAAACCTCACCAAACCCAATGGAGACTGAGAGCGCAACTAAAGACTTACTCATCAACCCCCCTCAAAGACGACCCCACAGGAAGACGAAAGTCACTACGGTGAATGAGCGAGGTGGGAAGGGGGGAGGGGGAGGTTGCCTAGTAATGCTTATTTTCTTGCACGCAGCTCATGATGAGTCTTACATGTTCCGCACATTCTGTAACTATATTCTTAACCACCTTCGGTACTGGTAATTCCTGAAAAACATCAGTCGGAAAGCCCTTCCCTGCAGGTCTGACAGTCAGCTGATTTCGCACTGATTGAACAGCTGATTTTACACTGATTGAACAGCTGCTCTAACACGGCGCTGCGAAAAAACGCCAAGAAACAGGTTTCATTGCAATTAAAGAAGGAAGGGAAAGAGGAGAAGGAAGAGGTGGTGGATATAGAAAAAGAGAGACAAAGAAGAAGAAATAGAGAAAAGGAGGAGGAGGAGGGGGGGAGGGGGAGGGGGAGGGGGAGGGGGAGGGGGAGGGAGGAGGAGGAGGAGGAGGAGGAGGAGAAGGAGAAGGAGAA
>NW_028234408.1:25291340-25301340 GCF_977035675.1 Penaeus japonicus
TGTGCGTGGCAGAAAATGAAAATTATCTAACAAGAAAAAGGTGAATAAGTGCGGCTACTTCCTTAAAATATCAAAATAAAGAAAATAACAACAATGAAAAAATAGCAAAACACAATGACAGTCACAGGAAAAATAGTAAAACGTATCAATAAAAAAAAGTTTTCAACTCTGACTCTTCCTGTAAAACAAGAATTTCCCTGTAAAATGTACAAAACTTTGGCGCGTGCTTCACTGGTTCCAATAGGGAGGCCTCGAATAGGGGAGAAGGAAAGGGATACGAATAGAGATGTCGGGGTGACGGAACGGGAGGAAAAAGGGGGAGAAAAAGGGAAGGAAAGGGGAGAAGGGGAGAAGGAGGGCCGAGAAGAGAGGGGAAACGCTACCAATACAGGTGGGCGCAGCGTGGAACCACCTGGAGGGGGAGGGACTTTTGTGCTTGTTAGCGTACGCCCAGGGAGGTGCCTGGCGTCCTTCGAGGAGGATAGGGTTTTGGTGTACACCTTTCCTCTCAGGACTACGTGTTCCTAATGAGAACTTTCTTACTAGGAGGGAGGGAGGGAGGGAGGAAGGGAGGGAGAGAGAACTTTCTCACTAGGAAAGAGAGAGAGAGAAGGAGAGAGAGAGAGAGAGAGAGAGAGAGAGAGAGAGAGAGAGAGAGAGAGAGAGAGAGAGAGAGAGAGAGAGAGAGAGAGAGAGAGAGAGAGAGAGAGAGGGGGGGGGGGTCTATTAAAAAGAGAGTTGTTGTAAGGGATACATATCTCCTAAAATCCTGTCTTCCATCACGATAACTCTTCTTCCTTCTCCTCCCATATATCTTCTCTCCCTCACCATGGTCATTACTTTGCTTCACAATTTCCTAGCATTTTTTTACTCCATCAATATTCGATCAAGCAGGTTTTCCCTTGCACAATCTATAGCCCCCGACGCAGCCAACGTGTACGTAATCTTCCTGCCCAACAGAATGGCTCATCATCGTCCTTTTCAACTCGACCCTTTCTTATTTTCTTCATTATTCTATCCCCCTCCTTCGTCTCATATCCCTCCCTCATTCTTCCCCTCTAATCAACTATCAAACGCAAAATCTCCGAAGTTTCCCTCTCCTTCTGCATCATCAACTTTCTTAGGCCAACCTCGACAACCTAACTTTATTTATATCTCTATCTCTCCCACCGCTTTCTCTCTCCCATCTTCTTCCTCCATCAACCTTCTTCACTACATTTTTTTTTATCTTTTTCCCTTTTCTTCCATTCCTTTCCCTCTACCAGCCCCTCCCCCCTTGTCTTCCCATTCCCCTCTCCCGCAAACCCTCCTCCCTCCTTCTACCTCCTCCGTCATCCTCCTTCTTCCTCCTCCTCCTTCTCCTCCTCCGTCACCCTACTTCCGACAGCCATCCATAACGCCAAATGACACAACCACTTCTGTTCACTTTGGCTCCGTCTTGGCCCTTCGCAGGTTCCCGAAAATGGACGGCTGCTCAGGGAATCACCTCCGGATTGAGCCCGTAATCACTCGATGGGAAAGTAACAGGGACAACAATAAACGGAAATAAATAGATGGATGGGTGGATGGATGGGTGGAAGGAAGGATGGATGGATGGATGGATGGATGGATGGATGGATGGATGGATGGATGGATGGATGGATGGATGGATGGATGGAAGGATGGGTGGGTGGATGGATTCTTGATTACAGTAATAAATCAACAGATAAAATAAATAACTAGCCCACATGACAAAAATCGTGAAAAGAAACAGGCAAACTTTTCCACATTTTTCCTTCCTTTTAATATGAAGAGGAAAAAAGACCATTAGGACCAAGCCGCCACTGAAGTAGAGGCGGAGTTAAAAACCTTTTCTCACTCTCTGTATCTTACTGTAATTTCCTTTTGATGGATCCAATCAAATTAAAATCCGACTCGGGGAGAACTGCAGATAATCCGGCTTTACAAACATTTTATGCCGTCTAAATCTGTATATATTGTAATAATTGTGATGGCTATGATGACGGTAATGTTACTGACTATGATAGCAATAATAATGATGAGAGGAATAATGAAAATAGATGTAACAGAAAAAAATAAGGATACACGTAACAACAATGATAATAACAATAATTATACTCAATACTATCATAGTTACATACATAATCTATGTATCACCATTACTGGTATCACTGTTATGCTTATCACCACCATCATCCTCGTTATTATCATAATGATAATAAAAATCATCATCATCATCATCATTATCCTTACCATCAATACTATTACTACTAGTATCATTACCATCATCATTATCATAACTGCTATTAAATATTAAACGTATCATTCCTACCCCCAAAACTACCTAAATCAAAGTATTAACAAAGTACAGAAATAATAAAAGCACCCACATTCTGTTCGCGTCAAAGCCACACCCGTCGAATATTCATCCGCAATCAACATCCACACAGAAACTAGAGCGCGTACATAAGAAAAGTAAACACCACACTGGGAGGCGTAGTGAAGGTGAAAAGGGGAGCATTCGTGTTGAAATGAAGTTCACTGAGTTATCGAAGTAAATGAAAGTAGAGGAAGAGAAGGAGGAGGAAGAAGAAAAGGAAGAAAAGAAAGAAGGGGAGGAGGAGAATCAAGAAAAGGAAGAAGAAGAAAAGAAAGAAAAAAAATGTTAAATAGGAAACGAAAAAAGGGAATACACGAAAAACAAGAAGAAAGGAAGGGAAGGGTGAAATTTTAAAAATATTAACGAAAAAGAGATGAAAGTTCTTATTTTGTTTACAAACTTGGAGAAAATAAATTGGAACGAGAGATACTGGAAGCACGAGACGGTAAGAGACGATAAAAAGAATCCGGTCGAAGCAACGCGATAAAAGAGAGATTAACAAAAGAACGACATAAGAGATAAACAGCAGACAAGCCACAGGAAGACGAATACGAACTCTATCAGATCCGTATCAGGAGGGTCAGCATCCCAACAAAGAAGACAATGGCCTCCACCTTCCTCCTTCCACCTCCACCCTCTCCTCCTTCCACCTCCGCCCTCTCCTCCTTCCACTTCCGCTCTCTCCTCCTTCCACGTCCGCCCTCTCCTCCTTCCACCTCCGCCCTCTCCTTCCACCTCCACCCTCTTTTCCTTTCACCTCCACCCTCTCCTCCTTCCACCTCCGCCCTCTCCTTCCACCTCCACCCTCTCCTCCTTCCACGTCTGCTATCTCCCACTTCCACTTCCATCCTCTTTTCCTTCCACCGCTATCCTCTTTTCTTTCCACTTTCACCCTCTCCTTCTTCCACTCCACCCTCTCCTCCTTCCACCTCCACACACTCATCCCCCACCCACAAAGAGCCGTTTTATTTTATTAGTGATGATGATAATGGCAATAATAAGGGTATTAGTGGTGGTGATGATGATGATGATGATGATGATGATGATGATGATGATGATGATGATGATGATGATGATGATGACAATGATAGTAATAATAATAACAATTCTACTACAACTACTATTACTATTACTACTAATAATTATAGCAATACTTTCACACACATTATCAAAATTATCCTTACAATCGTTGTAACGCTTGTTACCATATCATTATCAATATCACTATCATTCATCTCCTTACATTATAAACAAAGAAAAAATGAAGAAATGACTTTGCCCACAAAACGCATTCCGGATTTTCAGGAGATAAAGCTGTGACCGACGTGGTCCATCCAGGGGACTCGAACGGTGGCCCTTCACATTGAGGAAAGGGAACTAATACCTGGATATCAAAATGATTAAGATAGACCCCCCAAAAGAAGGTGGTGGAACGGCGGAAGAGAAGGAGGAGAGAAAGAGGGGCGAAGGGAGAGAGAGAGAGGAAAGGGAGAAAAGGGGGGAGAGAAGAAATGGAGAGCAGAAGGGGGACGGGATAGAGGAGAGAGAGAGAAAAGAAACAGGGAATGACGGCCTATGATTTCCCACAACTCATACGAGCCGCTTCAGTCCTGGCCGCCTGCCAACAGCCTAGCTCTTGCAGGTATCCCGGACTGCAGTGAGCCTGTGACTGGGTGTGTGTGTGTTTACAAAATATATGTGTTCAGTCAGACGTGTTCATCTGAACAAGTATATGGGCAAATTGGTATACACAGATATGCCATGGCAAAAGCGTTCATTCTCGCATGTGTGTGCTCAGAGTGTATGTGTTCCGCCTACCAACGAGCAAAGCACCCATGAATTCGGATATAAAGAGGACAGTACTACCCATAGCCAATGTGGCATCGCCGATAGGGGAAGACTGGTCGTAAAACAGACATCCCTCCATGCTGAAAACAGCGTTGATAATATTTTTTGTTATATCTCTCTTTTCTATTCCCTTTTTTAAGAGCCACAATAATATTTCGAAACTGTGCAAATTTATTCTGCTAAAGTCGACACCGTTTTACGCCTTTTTGCAAATTGGTTGCCTCGTTAGCTTCAAAACGACGCACACGCACACACATACGTACATGTAAACCTACACAGAGACACGTCAGCAAACGCGTGTGTGTCAATGTTCATTTATACAGCGGCATTATTCTTTAAGAAGCACTGCCTTTCTTCCCTAGCGTGCTCAAGGAACCTGACAAAACCAAAACGTAACCATGTGAGGTACTTTTTCATGTTTCCCATTTATTTGTTAAAGTTCATCCCCCTCCCCCTCTCTTATTTCTTTCCTCTCCACCTCTTTCTCTCTCTCTCTCTCTCTCTTTCCCCTCCTCTTCGTCCCTCTCTTTTTTTCCCCTTCCTTTAATTCTCTCTTTTTTTCTTCTCTCTCCTCTCCTCTCCACTCCTCTCTCTCTCTCTCTCTCTCTCTCTCTCTCTCTCTCTCTCTCTCTCTCTCTCTCTCTCTCTCTCTCTCTCTCTCTCTATATATATATATATATATATATATATATATATATATATATATATATATATATATATATATATCATCCATCATCCATCATCCTTCATCCTCCTGATCCTTTTCCTCCTCCTCCTTCTCTCTTTCCCTTGTCTCTCTCTCTCTCTTCCCCCTCCTGTCTCTCTCTCTTTCTCCTTATGTCTCTCTCTCTTCCCCCTCCTGTCTCTCTCTCTTTTTCTTATACTGTCTCTCCCTCTTTCCTCTCCTGTCTCTCTCTTTTTCCAATCCTCTGTCTCACTCTCTTTCCCATCCTGTCTCTCTCTCTATCTCCTCCTGTCTCTCTATCTTTCCCCTCCTCTGTCTCTTTCTTTCCGCTCCTGTCTCTCTCTCTCTTTCCCATCCTGTCTCTCTCTCTTTACTCTCCTCTGTCTCCTTTTCCTTCCCATCCTGTCTCTCTATCTTTCCCCTCCTCTGTCCCCTTCTCTCTTTCCCATCCTTTCTCTGCCTATCCCCTCTCCCCTCTCCTTCCCTTTCCTATTCTCCCCTCTCCTCTTTCTTCTCTCTTTTCTTTCGCCTTCCTCTCCTTCTCCTTCTCCTTCTCCCACTCCCACTCCCATTCCCTCTCCCACCTTTCACTCTACCTCTCCTTTTCCCATCCTTCTTCCTCTCTCCCTCTTTCCCTTTCTCCCCTCTTCCTCTCGATAATATATCACATTCATTTTTATCAAAATAGTAACAAATAAATAACACACACTGCCAGCGTGGGCAAGCATGAAAAGGTCAACACACTACACGGATATAAATAATGGACGCGACGTTGTTGGCGTTATAACAAGGTCATAAATACGTTGTTGTTTTTTACGCAACATACCAAATCTTTCTTCTTATTTTACCCTTGCATAGCATATCAGATTTTCCTGATTTTCTTCACACTGTTTCGTTTCTCTTTTAGCGTATTTCTGTACTTCCCAGGAATAAAACGGGTGCAGCTTGGTTGGTTGACAATTGTCCGGATGCCCCGCTTCCCCTTTTCCGCTTCTTCCCCATTGTGTGTGTAAATTATAACTGTGTGTGTGAGTCTGACAATGTGAGTGAGTGAGTGAGTGAGTGAGTGAGAGAGAGAGAAAGAGAGAGAGAGAGAGAGAGAGAGAGAGAGAGAGAGAGAGAGAGAGAGAGAGAGAGAGAGAGAGAGAGAGAGAGAGAGAGAGAGAGAGTGTGTGTGTGTGTGTGTGTATCTATCAACGGGAATGAGCGTTATTATTTGTATGTGCGTGTGTGTGTTCTGCCTGCTATCCAATAAAAAAAAATAACTTCCCAGCAGATACTGAAGAATAACCGTCCATACCGCTAATGCCAAACCAGCATTTTGCTACAACAAAGGAGAATTTTTAAAAAGGTCATTCTATATGCCAGCAGCAGACAAAAACGAAATAATGCCCACGTTAGTTAATAATAAAAAAAAGAATAAGAAAAAAAGTTAAACTATGCGAAGAGCAATGGAACAAGCGTGCAAAAAAAGAGTAAGCAATGGAGCAGATGCAAAAATCACAATTACTGGACAGCTGTGGGGGAAGGAGGAAGTGTGAGTCAGCGCATGAGTAAACCAGCGTGAGTCCGCACCACAGTAACAATGCACCGATGAGTGGAAATCCCAAACGGAAGAAGCGGTGGATCAAAAGTCCGGCACCAGTACCGACCGATTCTGTGGGAAGTCCTTTCACCTTTGAGAACGCCCAGGTTATGAGGATATAGAAGTGCTATCTATTTATAGGGGAAAGGAAGGGAAGAGGGAGGAGGAGTGAGAGGAAGGAGAATGGAGAACTGGGGGGATGGAGAGATGGGGAGAGGGAAGGGGGAGGAAGGGAGTGTGTATGTATGAGTGCTATGTCTGTCTGTGTGTCTGACTGTGTAAATAAGTACATATGCATATGCATATATATATATATATATATATATATATATATATATATATATATATATATATATATATGGATATCTATCTACCTATCAAATTATTTGTCTATATACATACATTGGAGGGAAGGCTGAATAAAAAGAGAATTGAGGGAAAGGAAGTGGGATCGAGAGAGAAGGAGAAAGGATGGGAGGAAGTGATGGAGGAAGTGGCGAGGGGAGACAGCGTGTGTGTGTGTGTGTGTGTGTGTGTGTGTGTGTGTGTGTGTGTGTGTGTGTGTGTGTGTGTGAGAGAGAGAGAGAGAGAGAGAGAGAGAGAGAGAGAGAGAGAGAGAGAGAGAGAGAGAGAGAGAGAGAGAGAGAGAGAGAGAGAGAGAGAGAGAGCGACAAACCAAGTACATTCATTAGTCCATTACTATATACATAATACTCGTGTCATGCATGACACGCTGGTATGCGCAGTGAGTCTGTACATGAAGGTAAAATAAATAATAAAAAAAAAACTTAGAGAGAAAGAGAGAGAGAGAGAGAGAGAGAGAGAGAGAGAGAGAGAGAGAGAGAGAGAGAGAGAGAGAGAGAGAGAGAGAGAGAGAGAGAGAGAGAGAGAGAGAGAGAGAGAGAGAGAGAGAGAGAGAGAGAGAGAGGAGAGAGAGAGAGGAGAGAGAGAGAAGGAGGGAGAGAGAAAGAGAGAGGAGAGAGAGAAGAGAAGAGAAGAGAAGAGAAGAGAAGAGAGAGAAAGAGAGAAAGAAAAAGAGAAGAAAGAGAAAAGAGAAGAGAGAAGAGAGAAGAGAGAGAGAGAGAGAGAGAGAGAGAGAGAGAGAGAGAGAGAGAGAGAGAGAGAGAGAGAGAGAGAGAGAGAGAGAGAGAGAGAGAGAGAAGGAAATGAACACGCTAGTTACCGCGCACATCCGGGATCAGGCATGACAACAGTGAGATCAGAGAAGTATGACACATTGAGATTCCTGCATCCCTCCAGAAGATCATGTACAAAGATGAAAAATTTTGAAGATGATGGTAGCGTTCTTGTTGTTACTGTTGTTGTTGTTTTTGTCGTTGTTGTTGTTGATGATGATGACAATGATGATGATGGTGACGATAATTATGAAAATGACGGTGTTGACGATTAATATATTAATAATAACGATGGCCTTGATGAAAACCACTGCAATTGCGATAATAGTAAAAACAGAAATCATAACATAACGATAAAAAATCCCGAGATCCAGAATAACGAGGAAAAGCTTATAAAGTACAAAAAACATCACCCCGCTAAACTGAAACTCGGTGGTCGCACGCGCGGGAGTCCTGACCTGGCGGCAACCAAAAGCCATTCCATTTCCCGCTAATCGACTCGCAGACAAAATACTTAACGCATTCCCCTTTTGAACTCCATGCTGATTGGCCGTTTCAAGAGTTATTATGAGACAACTGCTTATGCTAATTCCCATCATTTACTTTTTTTCTTGAATATCAACGGCGATTTCCGCTGCGATTCCCGTTGACACAACGGGAATTTTCAATTTTCTACGAGAGAAATTAATCAAATGTCTACTTCCTGTATTCACTGACAAAGGAAACAAGCGCCTCGATCGATAAATGATTTGATAATTACTTGATAACCTCGCGCGAACAATCTCATGACCGAATCTGGCAGGTTAGCGAAAGCGAGCTAAGCCAAGACAAATGACTTTCACAAGCAATTATGAAAAAAAAAAAAATGTATTCCTGAGATTAACTGTACTGGCTAATAATCGCTGTAACAGATAAAGGGTTGGGTCGTTGTGGAATTGTGCCAAGAAGGAGCACCGCGGGCAACTAAAGTATCTCAAATCATCGAATAATACCCAAACGAAAATCAAGAACCCGCTCCGTTTCGCAAAGGTAAGTATGGTAACTCTCCCTAAGAACCTCACCCACCCTGCCCCACACCCGCACCCACCCTGCCCCACACCCGCACCCACTCTGCCCCACACCCGCACCCATCCTGCCCCACACCCGCACCCACCCTGCCCCACACCCGCACCCACCCTGCCCCACACCCGCACCCACTCTGCCCCACACCCGCACCCATCCTGCCCCACACCCGCACCCACACCCGCACCCACCCTGCCCCACACCCGCACCCACCCTGCCCCACACCCGCACCCACCCTACGAGTCAGCTTCCTATGACTTCATCATCTCTCTCGCCTTCTGGATTCCCACGCAGTTTTTGAACTTGTAATGCACGGTGAAATAATACAATGGGATCAGCTTTCTCACTGATAATCATCCTTTAATTTTACAAAAAGGAAAGAAAACAAACAAGAAACCAATATAAGCACATTAAACACCCATGTCGTGTATCGAGAAAATGTTAATAATCCGCTTCCTTGAAAGCATGACTCATACATAGAGCTATTGCACCCCCCCCCCCCACAGACACACACACACAAAATCCCAGCCAAATCAAGGCACTGACTCCCTTGACGGCTGGGAGCTTGAGAGTTCGGACGAGGAACGGCGAGAAGGAAAGGTTGAGATTGAGCATAAGGGTGAGCGGACGGAAGGGGAGGGAGACAGAGGGGTGAAGGGGAGGGGTGAGGGGGGTGTGGAAGCTGGTAATTACAACGCAATACCTCTTTTCCTAGCCGGAAGTCAGAGGAGCGATTGCCACGGTGACCTACGGCGTCGACCGCGCCAATTTCAACCTCGTAAACTAATTACTAAGGGAAAAACGCTATATGTAAATCTATTACATCCCTTCTCCATCTTCCCAGCTGACATACATACATACACACACACCACACACACACACACACACGATAGCAACAGGAGCGTTAAGCCGCCGCGTTTTCAAGGTGAGTGCGGCGACAGGTAATGACGCTCTTCCCGCGCCTCGCTCTTGTCATTTCCCTTGTCATGTCTCAGTCAACTTTTCACTCCACCAATACTGAGTAAAATGAGGAAAAGCGAGTGAACGGCATGGGATGGGAAAACTCAGCGAGATAAGAAAAAATAAGTGCCGGTTCGTTACCATTCCAACGTCCTTGAACTGATTAAAAATGTGTTCGCTCTCGTTGCAAGAAAATATGTCGACGCATCCAAACTACTGCGTCGCATTGATCAGTTCATTAGGGCTTTACACGAATGTGCTTTGGGGCAAAAAATGAGCAATTTCACATATGTTGCGCATATGTACACATACCCTCAGACTGGTAGAGAAGAGTTGCTTTAAAA
>NW_028234408.1:25303840-25308840 GCF_977035675.1 Penaeus japonicus
AAACTAAAAGAAAACTAATTAAGAAAAAATAATGAGACAAAATCCAAAACCTTGAAAACTCGAAAAGAAATCAAAATTCAAATTAAAAAAATACTTTATTCCATTAATGACAACAGTCATGATAATAATGAGGAAGAGGAAAAAGAGTGAGCGACACCAAACCAAATACTTAATACTGCACATCCAGGAGACGCTTCCTGGATGTGCAATGACAAGGCAGGCATTATGAAAACAAATTCAGAGACACTTTTAACAAATATATATACAAATAAAAAATAAATAAAAATAAAAAAAACACACAATAAGAAAGAGGAAGAAGAAAAAAAAAGTGCGAGACATCACCCCCGAACTTTGGGGCAGATCGACTGACGGGGCCGAGGTGAGACATGACAACGCACTCGGCTCACTCTTCCAATCTTTTTATACTTTGCCTCTTGACCAAACTCAGGAACGAAAACAAACGAAAGTTTTCATTGGCTTTCCCTCGTTTTAGTAAGGGAATGTACACGATCTTCTTTGTTCGTCTAAAACAACAGGGAAATAAGAAGGAAGAAATTGTCTTAATATTTACATTTATTTTAAATTCATGAAATAAGTTAAAGAAAAAAATCCGCTGTTCTCAATAGAGGCTCGTTTCCCCCTTATTGCCGAAACAAAGGGTGGGGGTGAACGAGGATGAGAGAGAGAGAGAGAGAGAGAGAGAGAGAGAGAGAGAGAGAGAGAGAGAGAGAGAGAGAGAGAGAGAGAGAGAGAGAGAGAGAGAGAGAGAGAGAGAGACTTATGGATAGGGCTGAAAATGAAGCGGGGGTGAGGGCGGCAGGAGGTGTTTCCTGGATATACAAAATATCACACAAGGGGAACCTGAGAGTTTGGAGAGTCGACCCAAAGGGCCTCTCCCAGCCTGGACCCCATCCCGAGGAATTTGAACTAGACCTTTGGGCACCAGAACTAGAACTGGCAGGAACTCTAACAACAACTCTGCGTTGTTTCGGAAATGCATGGATGTGTAGGAGACCAACGGAGATAAAGACATACAAGCGATAAAAAATACACACGCAAATAGACACGTAATCATAGCACACCGCATGAGAGAGAGAGAGAGAGAGAGAGAGAGAGAGAGAGAGAGAGAGAGAGAGAGAGAGAGAGAGAGAGAGAGAGAGAGAGAGAGAGAGAGAGAGAGAGAGAGAGAGAGAGAGAGAGAGAGAATTATAACTATATAAAGAACCGGCATTTTTTTACGCGTCGGCAGAAGGTCGCAGTAAACATGAATAAGAACATCATAAAAATATTTTAATTACTTCCGTTGGCAGCCGCAGATTGACTTGATGAGTACACCAGATGTTTACTTTAAGACACTCAAACGTTCACTTACTCAAACAAGTTTACTTTACCTCCTAAGTACATGTACACGTAACACCAAAGGAACATACATGTACACAGATGTAAACAGCCCAAGTGACACACGCACACATTCATCGGGATGCTCTTAACTTTGTAGTATGTATCGTTTAATACCACTATTCCTCCTTCACAAACGAACACTAAAGCTCTTTTTTGCAATAACAAAGCTTATTTTTTCCCACGAAACTCAAATCCAATAACCGCCTATGACACTTTACATCCACCCGCGACAATGACACATGGATTCGAACTCAATCTCCACGTATGTCTCTGTTGTCCACACCAGGAGACGACATCCACCTGGCGAAGGAGGTGCGCGCCGAACGCCAAACGCAACGACCAGGACACTTCCAACACGCGGTACTCACAACTTGCTCGTATCATGCCACCAGGCGTCGTCAGCCCGGCCACACTCTCGTACCGCACGATCACCTTCCCGCCTCTGCCAACCGCACGCACTACACGGACACGAGTTTGTTTAGTGGTTCTCTTGCGACTTAACTGTAGAGGTTTCCACAGGAATCATATCAATTTAAACTGTCCATTGTTCTTTTATGCCGTGAAATGTGTTCCGATATATCATTGTCCTTCTGTCTGTATGTCTGTTTCTGGTTCTGTGTCTGTGTCTGTGTATGTCTCGTGTCTGTCTGTCTATCTGTCTGTCTTTCTGTCTGTCTCTGTCTGACTGACTGACTGACTGACTGACTGACTGACTGACTGACTGACTGACTGTCTGTCTCTCTCTCTCTATATATATGTATATGTATATGTATATGTATATGTATATATATATATATACATGTGTATAAATATGTGTGTGTGTGTGTGTGCGTATGTATGTGTGTGTAAGTATATGTATATGTATATGTATATGTATATGTATGTGTATATATGTGTATGTGTATGTGTATGTATATGTATATGTATATGTATGTATGTATATGAATATGTATTTGTATGTGTATGTGTATGTGTATTTGTATTTGTATGTGTATGTATATGAATATGTATATTTACATGTGTATGTATGTGTGTATATTTATATAAATGTATATATATATATATATATATATATATATATATATATATATAATGTATATATATGTATATATATGTATACGTATGTATATATGTATACATTTGTATATATATATATATATATATATATATATATATATATATATATATATATAGCTACACATATTTATCACAGTACCTTTATATCTGTCTCATAAGACTAAAAGAATTGCTAATGAATAAGGTTAAGTAATAATTATATTTACCTACAAGATGAATAAGTAATTTTGGGTTGAGAGTGGCCGACGCTAGGCACACCAACATTCCATATTTGCTTCAAAATGAATAGCCATAATTGAGTTTACAGTTAAATTATAAAATAGGTGGAGTTTATTGCAAACAGAGAGACAGAGAACTACAGATGCACAGACAACAAAATCGGAAAGTCAAAATAAACTGTAATAATAATGATATCTATGGAAAGCCTTAGGCCAGACACTTGACATTCTTATAGGTGATCCGCAGCCACCTAGACCTATAACATGCCATCTGTCGACCAGGAATAACACCCATCTACAACTTCCAGAAAAACATTTAATGACCTTGACGTTCCTAAATTTCAGCCTGGAGGCACCCGATGGATTCTGCCGTGCGTGTTTCCTGGTTCAAAAAACGTAACAAATTCACCACAAACACGACGTAGATTGATAGTTCGGATGTACAGCATGAGCAAAAGAGATCCACGGCGCGACAAAACCATGACTGGAGGAGTGTCATGCGTCTGGCAGCCACGTGAAGTCCCACATATGCGTCCAGACTGCCGTCGCTGTCGCCACCTAAGCAAGGGGACAGTTCCTTCCCAGCACATTCATTCATTCTGACATATGGCATTCATACGTAGATATGTATCCGCACACATGAGTATTCAATGACTAGACGATTCAGATAAAAAAAATGCATGACATATATGAAAACTTGCCCTCCAAATAACTTGCTGGTGTGTATAGCCTATTTGGATAAATGCGTAGTATGAGACGATTTCATGACACCTCCACCTCCCTCCTTCCCGCACCACTGTCTCCATAACACGGCGAAGGTGCTGTTATGAGACCGCGCACGGAGTGTCCAGGAAACTCATACGGTAGACGGAGAAGTCGTCCTTGAGATTCCTTTAGGGGGGTCCTTTCTGGGATTCTATTACCTCCCACTCCCGCTCCCCACCCCAACACCCACCCGACCCATGGCCTCTCCATTCCGCCTCCGGGAATGTTGCTCGCGGTGACCTTAGTGGTTCCTGAGTCAGCCGGCGCCGTCGCAGTCAGCATCATTCTCCGATGACGCCCCGCGATTGGATTTAACGTGATGAACGAAATTGAAGACTCGGGATCTCAAGAGGATTTGGCGTTGTGGATGTCCACCGTGACGAGAATGTTAAGAGAATATAAAGACTCGCAAAACACCTACAGAGCGAGCGAGCGGGCGAGAGAGAGGGAGAGGAGATGGAGGGAGGGAGAGAGAGAGAGAGAGAGAGAGAGAGAGAGAGAGAGAGAGAGAGAGAGAGAGAGAGAGAGAGAGAGAGATTGATTGAATCAAGGAGGCGGAAGTATAGTCCGCTAAATAGCTTGGCGACGGCCCCTGGCCCAGGAGAATGAAGGAGGCCCATGCCCCCTCACCCGTTTCACCTCTCTTCTCTTCTCCTCCCCCTTCCACTTCCAACACCCATTTCTCTCTCGCCCTTCCTAACCTCTACCCCCTTACGTCTCCCCACCCTCTCTCTCATTCTCCCTCCCTCGCCCCCTACTACCTGAGCACCGATAAAACAAAAGGACGTCTTGCATCTTCCAGGTGAGCATAATCCGAGTGGGGTAAAAGCTACATCATGAGTGTGATTAACAAACCCGTGAGTCATTTGCTGGAGGTAATTTTACCGTGTTCTTCATTCTCTATTTTTCATATTCCCTCCCATCCTCCCGCCCGCTCGCCATCCCTCGCTCCCTCCTTTCCTCCCTCTTCTCCTCCCTCTCCCCACCCTCCCTCCTTTCCTCCGTTTCCCTCTCCTCTTCCTCCTTCCCTCTAACTTTTTCTCTCTCCCTCTCTCTCTCCTCTATCCTCTCTACCCTCTTCTTCTCTCCTTTATACCTTCTCTCCTCTTCTCCTCCTCCTCTTCATCCACTCCCTTCCCTCCTTCCCCTCTCCTCCCCTCCCTCCCTCCATGCCCTTCCCTCCCGCCCGCCCGCCCGACCTCCCTCTCACCCTCCCTCCCCTCCCCTCCCCTCTTCGTCCCAACCCCCAGCTAAGGCGCACCTTCAAGGACATGTGCTTCCCCCGCCACCCACTTGGTCTTCAGGCGGCGACATCTCACTTCCTTTCAAGACAATTCCGTTTTTTCTGCATGTAAATCCTTACTGGGGTGAATGCATTCAAAACGAAATGCTTGTCGTAGTTATAACCCTCATGTCATTTTAACACCGATAATGTAAGATAGACTATCAAATGATCAGTGTCAAAAAGATTACCTGTCATCAACGGAGAATCGATCAATACGTCAATCCAATACACCAACTGGTTAATAGATAATTGCC
>NW_028234408.1:25328840-25331340 GCF_977035675.1 Penaeus japonicus
AACAGTCTATCTTTCTGAAGTGAGCCCTGTAAATACGCCATACTTAGACTACCCGTGTCTTACACATATAATTAACCCGCAAACAAACAACCCCGACCCCCCCCCTCCGATCAACAACCATGTTCCGAGCATGAAAAGTACACCTTCGAGCGGTATATCCTCCCACGCTCCACGCTCCCGACAGCAAAAGTATTTAATCCTTGCGGAATCGCGGCTTCATCAACAAGCGGCTATCGCAGCACCAAAATCTCTGAGATCTTCGGTCTACTGACGAACATGTACATATATAGAAAACCAAGTTCATTTTTTGTCATTCCCGGTCATTGACCTTCCAACCAGCAAGGACGATAAAATGGAAGACAGTTTTTTCTTCTCCAAACCTCTACGCCATGTATAATGCACAACTTCATCAATGGCTCTGATCTACGGTACATTTTCAACGGCGCCAAACTTCGGTGGTGGCTTCCTTTAACTTTACCTTCAGGCTCGGCGCTTCACGAGTGTGGTTATTTGGTAGTGGTTGCTGGATCTTTGATGATCGGTGGAGAGGAAGGGAGGGAGGGAGGGAGGGAAGGAGGGAGGAGGGAGGGAGGGAGGGAGAGAGGGGGAGGGAGGGAGGGAGGGAGGGGGAGGGAGGGAGGGAGGGAGGGGAGGGAGAGGGGGGAGAGGGAGGGAGGGAGGGGAATGAGAGAGTGGGTGGGAGAGGGAAAGCGAGAGGAAGAGGGAGGGAGGGAGAGGGAGAGGGAGAGGGAGAGGGAGAGGGAGAGGGAGAGGGAGAGGGAGGGAGAGGGAGAGGGAGAGGGGAGGGAGAGGGAGAGGGAGAGGGAGAGAGAGAGAGAGAGAGAGAGAGAGAGAGAGAGAGAGAGAGAGAGAGAGAGAGAGAGAGAGAGAGTGAGAGAGAGAGAGGGGGGGGGGGAAGAGAAAGAAAGAAAGAGAGAGAGACTAGTACATGAAGGGGGGTATCGTCCATGTCCGCTGATAATATTCAAACTAGCTGAGCTTCCCAGAAAAAAAAAAAACTTACACATGTATCTTTTTTTCAAGCTGCATATCTTAACGAGCCTTTAATGAGCTGGTTCCACTCTGATGGTCTGACAACCTTGTCTCCCGGTGAACGCCATTATTCCTTGATACATAAATCAGGAATCAAGATTTACATGTTTTGTATATGTATGTGCATGTATATGTATATATATATATGTGTGTGTGTGTGTGTGTGTGTGTGTGTGTGTGTGTGTGTGTGTGTGTGTGTGTGTGTGTGTGTGTGTGTGTGTGTGTGTGTGTGTGTGTGTGTGTGTGGCGAGCGTACCCACACCTCAACCTCTTCCCTGCTGAATCTGACAGATCTAGAAAGGGTTAGGAAGATTAGGTGGAAGAATCAGGACAGACCAAAGGATCCTCGAGAAGGCGATCTACAGCGCGCTAAACTATTTCTTGTCTTTATATCTACATATACATATCACATACACGCGCCAAGACACGCGCACTGTGAGGACTGGGGTGCATATGCGTGTGTACAGACACGCCTATACACGCATATAAGGACATACACAGTGGTATAAACATGTACACATACATATGCATATTTCTCCATATGTGAGAAGACAAAAAAATTAATTACCTCTTCAATTGCAACATCTTGCAACAACTTCCTTGTTTTATCTATAATTAAGAACAAATTTAACGAATGATGTCTCAAATGCGACATCATACAAAATCAAACTTTATATCCCGAACACAGGAAAATGACATCAACAATGATGTCGCTAAAAATAGCAACACCGACATGGGGACGCCGAGGCAACGCACCATTCTGAGCATAAAAGTGTTTACCTTCTGAATACTCGGGTGTTCGCAGCCAAAAGATTTAGTTACCGATCTGGGGAATTCCTTGTCTTTGGTAAGGGATATCATCATGCTCAGCTCGCAAAGCAGCCTCGCGCTCAGGTGCAACTCCGGGGAGATCGCTTACAAGACCAACCCTTGCGGAAACTAGGATACTTAGGTTAACAAAATACTCCCCGAGCTACTAACATTACGTATTTCGCCGACTTGAAAGTGGACAACAAATAGTCTAAAATTTCCCCCCCGGGTCGTTAAGGGAGGACATCCAAGTTTATCCCGCCAATCTAATCAAATAATCGCTTTGATAACATTGTTGTCTCGCGGTTTGGCGGGAGTTTGCTGTGTCTACGAGCCATTGGAGGGGGGCGCTCGTCAACAGGGCGAGGTCGCCGTCCGCCGAAGTACTGGTTAATTAGGCGGAAGAAAAAGGTAAGTAGCTCTTTAGACGAGGTAGCTGCCTCTTCCCTTCTCCCCCCTCCCTTCTCTCTCTCTCTCTCTCTCTCTCTCTCTCTCTCTCTCTCTCTCTCTCTCTCTCTCTCTCTCTCTCTCTCTCTCTCTCTCTCTCTCTCTCTCTCTCTCACGGGTGGCATCGCGTTTATTTACATCTGGTCTTCAGCAACGATATCAGCCTCCCCCTTCCCCTCACTTTAACTTA